>NC_056741.1:414747531-414842531 GCF_019279795.1 Protopterus annectens
TATATGTATCTGTGTATCTTCTAAGTTTTTCACCTGTGCTGAAATTTCTAGTTTCTTATTTGCGATATTGCATGATAGATCCTGATCTGTTCTAATACTATGCATTGCATTTATAACATCACTCTTTCTAAGTATTTTTGTTGATCTGTTTCTGCTTCTATACTCTTCTAACAGCAACACTTCTTGTCTAAATTGTTTTATAGTTTTCTCTATGCGATACTTCCATGATGGTATTCAATTTCTCCCCTTCCTTTCCCTCACTACTCTGTGTTCATCTGGTAGAATTGTATCTGTTATTAAGTTAGCTGCACAATAATATATTTTGTTTACTTCTGGTATATCACACAGATCTCTATGGACAGTCCTATTTACTGTGTTTTATTTGTTTTATCAAAAGTCTAACTTTTGGGGTTTTATTGACCTTCTGTAGTTTATTCCTTTCATTGATCTTAATATATATATCTCTATTAAATCAAGCAACTCTTCTCTTAGCTCATTTTCTTCTAAACTGAGGGCACATTTTTTGTTTTCCATTTCCTGCTGGCATTCTATAGAAAGTTCTATAGCATCTTCCTGTGGCACGTTCTCTTCAATTTCATCCTGTGTCATCCACTGCTCTGTCATATGGGAACTCACTGGCCTATCACTCTTCAACATTGACTGCGTCAGAGTTTCCACAGTTTCCTGTTACTTCCTTTGCTGTCCAGCTTCAAGTGAACATTTAAACTGGTTTCCTGTGGAAGGCTCCAAAATATCTTCATATGGCATGTGACCAATTGCTTCCCATTCCACTGTTTCCTGTTAATTTGGATGCCCATTGCTCTATCCTGTTGTGGTGCTTTCTGAATTTGCTTTTCTACACTGAATCTTTCTCTTAGTAAGTACTCCACAACCTCAGTTTCTATTTCTTTAACTTCTCCAATACTAATCTCCTTTTATACTTTTCCTTTGTCTTCTTATTTTTTGTATTATAAAGTTTTCTATGTCTGGATTCCTTTGCCTATATTTCTCTTCAAATATCTTTGGTGCTGCTTTTTTGTATTGATTAGGTTTGCTTTCTCCTTTGCATAGATATTACACCATATTAAATCTCCTTTTCTTTCTCATGTCCATATTCCTTCGTCAGATGTCTCCTGAACTTCCTGTTTCTCCTTACTTTGGGGACTTGTTCCAACAGTACCAGAATTACCCGTTCTAAAGACTTGAACCTTGCCTGTGATATAAATAGGACCCACTGAAAAGATAGGTATGTATCCAAGAGACTACCCCGTCTATGGAACAGTCTCCCCATCCATATGAAGCAGAGTTCCTCCCTAACCCAATTCAAGTGCAACTTGGACAACTGGATGGGAAAATGGAAATTCACCCCTGGTTTGGCACCTGTCTCTAATGCAAAGAGGTAACCTGTAAATGGTTCATCTGCCAGGCCCATACTTACACTTATCAAGGGTATCAGAACTTGTCAGAGATTTAGGATGCATGGCTAGGCTTAAAAAGGCCCTTGTGGTCATTAGCCTAGTAAACACCTATGAACCTATCATGCTGTGATGTAACCTGAGTTAGGCCTTCTACACCAAATCCTTCAATTCAGAGACACTTCAAAACTTCAACTTCTATTTTTTTTAATTTCTACTTTACTAATCTTCTTTTCTACATTCCCTCTTTGTGATATTATTTTTTTATTGTGAAATTTTCCATAACTGGATGCCTTTGCCTGTATTTCTCTTTGAATATCTTTGGGGCTGCCTTCTTTGCATTAATTAATTTGGCTTTCGCCTTTTTATAAATATTGCACCATATCAAATTTCTCTTTCTTTCCCATGGCCATATTTCTTTTTTATACTTTTTAAAAATCTCTAGATTGTTGTTTATATTTTTCACACTTTCTCAGAGGCTTCTTTTTCCAAACAAATCAAAGTTTTTTGGTCTATATACTGTTTTTCACAAATCTGTTGTTTTAATAAACACAACTTTTTATTTCAAGCTTCTGACAGTTTTTCTTGTGGAAGTATTTTTCTTTCATCTAATTTCTCTCAATCTTTTTGCATATCTGTCTGTAAATTCTGGGCTTTTTGGATACTAGAAACAATACACAATTTCTTTCTTATCCTCAATAATCCACTCTATCTTCTTTATGGCTCTTCTTTGGCCTATCAGTTTTTGTGATTTTTGTGGACTGCTACTTGCTTCTACAACAGAGGGACCATCTCCTCCCTGGGCCTGGCCTGGTCCCATTGTAAGAATGTTTCTGTATTTTGAGGATTCTACACTATCATTTTTTCCCAGTCGTGGCACCAGTGCGCCTACCAGAATTGGGCACTTTTTTATCCTAGGTCTTGTGCACCCAGCTATCTTTTTTTAATTTCTGACCTACTTCTGTTCATGATGTATGCTATATAAATAGTCTAGCTATCAGTGTCGTCTTGGTGAAATTTTGTGAAAAACAGGGTCCACCTTGTGAAGGTAGTCACCAAGACTTGAGGATGAATTCAATTTCAGCAATACTACTATCCTTCACTTGCTGACTTATCTCTCTATTTGGACCCCTCTTTCTTTCCTTTTTGATTTCTCCAAGGCATTGGGTTTCTAATACCATGATGGGAATGGACCCCATTCCTAAATCAAAGTATGATTAAAAATTCATGAAATTAGTATTGTTTCAATCTTTGATGTCAGCCAGAGGTGCTCTCTGCTGCACCCACAATGTGCCAAGTAATGACTCCTTCTGCAATTCATATGGAGTCATATGTATTGGTAATATATCTAAATATGATTGTAGATTCTTTTTTATAAGACCCGTTGCTCCTACTACTATTGGAACTGTCTGGGTATCTTTCTTCAACTTTGCTCTCAATTCTGCAAATCCTGATATTTTATGACTTTGTGTCTCTCTCTCTCTATGCAAGACACTGTAGTCACTGGTTATGGTGATTTCAATGATCAATGCTACTTTTGTCTTCTTTTCATGGACCACTATATCCAGTTTTCTAGCATCTATCTTTTTAACTGTTGGTAATGCATGATCCCATGTAATGTAGACTTCATAATTTTCTACAATGCTTTGAGGCTCATGTTTCCAGTGTTTTTCAGCCCCATTCAGTACCATAATGTTTGCACAATTCCCAGTGCAACAGTCTTACCACATTATTATGCCTTTCAGTACACAGTCCTTCTGCCATTAGTATGTCACAACCAGCAACCAGATGTGTGACTGTTTCCAATTCTATTTTACAAAACCTACATTTGTCTCTTTCTCCTACATGTTCAATGGACTTTGTAAACCAACGTGTATGTAACCCACTATCTTGTGCCGCCAATATTAACCTTTCATCTCTTGGTTTGAATTTGCCTGTCCTTAACCCTTCCTGCATTCGTTCCTGATCAACATGAGGTTCTTATAGAAGTTTTCTATACTTGCAACTATATGTATGCATTTTATATATTTCTTGCCTTCTCATCTGATCCTTCATCTTATATTCTTTCTTTTGTTTTTTTGGCACATTCAGTTGCTGCCAGATTTTTATCTACTTCTGGTTTGATTTCCATTCCTGCTTCACTCCAATATGCTTCTGCTAGACTAAGCAGGGAAGTCATCTTAGATTTATTCTTCTCATGCTTCAAAACTTTCACTACACTTGGGTCTTGTGAGGTCAGCAGATATATGAGTCCCACGATTGCAGATCTATACATGTAATCAATTTCAAGGAGGCCCATCCCTCCTTTGGAACGTGGAATATATAATCTTTGTATGCACTGATTTCTATAAATCATTTGATGTGTGTGTGAAGCATCCTTCTTGTTGTACTATCTAATCTAGCCAACATGTTTTGGGGCCAGTCAGTCACTCTAAAACTGTAAGGACAGGAAGAGCAAATGGGTTTATAGCTTGGATTTTGTTCCTAGATGTCAGTGCTGTTTTAAGGATTAATTTAAGTCTTCTAAAGTATTCATTATTAAATTTTATTTGCATTTGTTCATGTTTTATTGTTGATCCTTCATTGATTCCCAAATATTTATACACTCTCTCTTGCTCAAGTTCTTTTATATCACATTCTTGTCCCAAACTGATGTTTTCTTGATGCTGCAGTTTTCCTGCTTTAAAGGTTGCTTTTGCACATTTATCAAGACCAAATGACATTCTTATATCATCTGAAAAAGTTATGACAATTTGCATTTGTGCTTTTAGTTCCTCATCTGATTACCTATATGGTTTTAAATCATCGACAAAGAGAAGATGAGAAGTCTTTACACTTTGTTGTTTTCTAGGAGTCAAATTATAGACATGGCCTAAGCTGTTAAGTAGACAACATAATGAGTTAAGGTCAAGGCAGAATAGCAGCGGTGACAGAGAGTCACCCTGGAATATCCCCCTTTGAATTTTTATCCCTGGGATAATAATTTGTCCTTTATCATGGCTTAATTTCAAAGTGGTCTGCCATTGTTTCATGGTCACTGTAATGTAGTCGATCAGTGTAGGGTGTATCTTATAAATTTTTAAGCACTCTTTTATCCACAAATGTGGGATACTATCAAATTTGTAGTGAATCTTAAATTATTTTTACAGTTCTCCACTATAATTTTATTTAACAACAAATAATCGCTTGTTCCATATGACTTTCTTTTATTGCCTTTTTGTTCTATTGCCATACTTGAGTTTTCTTCTAAATGATAATAAACTCTGCCAGCATCAATTCCAATGTATAGTTTACACATCATTGCAAGGCAAGTTATTGGTCTATTATTTTTAGGGAAGGTTGCAGGTTCGCTCAAGTAGGAGTGTTGTTTTTCCTTTTGTTAGCCAAGTGGGTGTCTGTGCTGGGAGCATACATAAATATTTCTTATTCATGGCTAAATCTTAGTGCAAAGATGTTAATACTTTTAACCAGAAGTTAGGTACTGCATCTGGGCCTGGGGTTTTCCAATTAGAGGCTTTTCTTAACTTTGTTTCAATCTCTCTGGCTGTTAGTTCATCCCACTTCGGGGACAGTGTCAGGTGGGGAGTCTGACTGGGGCAGTATACCTGTCAAAGAGTAACACAAGTGTCCTAAGGTGAGCTCAGGGAGGACAGAAACCTCTCATGGAGCAGAAGGGCAAAAGCTTGCTTGATCTTGATTTTCAGTATGAATACAGACTGTGAAAGCAGGACCTCACAATCCTTCTGGCTTTTGAATTTTAAGCAGGAGGTGTCAGAAAAGTTACCACAGGGATAACTGGCTTGTGGCAGCCAAGCATAAATAGCAACACCACTTTTTGATCCTTCGGTGTCGGCTCTTCCTATCATTGTGAAGGAGAGTTCACTAAGTGTTGGATTGTTCACCCACTAATAGGGAACATGACCTGGGTTTAGACCATCATGAGACAGGTTAGGTTTACCCTATGGATGACGTGTTGTTGTGATAGTAATCCTACTGAGTATGAGAGGTACCACAGGTTCAAACATTTGGTGTATGAAAGCTTAAATTTTCTCCAAAATATACAGATGTTACATATTTTAACTATCATATCCTTCCATTGTATCTCCCTCGGTAGCTCATTTCCAAACTTTATTCCCAAAATTTCTATTTCTTCTTTATTAAACTTGACACTTCTTATTTCTCAGGAAAAAACAGTTCTTTACAGTCCTCATCTCATTAATACTTAATCCTAACATTTTTAATTCTTTGCTGAGTATTTCTATGGCTATACTCATCCATTCTATATTTTTAACTGCTAATACCAAATCGTCTGCATATGTAAACATCACTGGAATCTGAATTCCCTCTGGTTTATGGTATTTAGCTTTTTCCAAAGTCAAGTTTATCTTAGTAACCACTGCATTCATAAGTAATGCAAGTAAAATGCTACTTGCCGGACATCCTTGTTTTACACCACTCTTTATTTCTATTACCTCATTTAACCATCCATTAATCACTAATCTGACTTTATTCTCACTGTACACAGATTTCAAAATATTTATTATTTTATTACTTATATTATACTCTTTCAAAATCTCCCATAGTGTTTTATGTTAAATTTTATCAAAAGCTTTACTTACATCACTTACTTGTATTTTTAATAATGTTCCCCCATTTATTGTCATCTACCAACTCTCTTATTAACATCAAAAGTTGACTTCCTTTCTCTTTTGTTCCAAAAACTGTTTCAGATAACAGCATATTTGCTTTGCTTGCTATTCTTGTTTCTAGTTTCATAAAAATCTTATAATCTACATTATTTAATACCAACAGTCACAAGTTTTTCATATCTGTTCTTTCTCCCTTTTTCCATATACATTTCATTACACATATGCATATTTTTCATCATTTATACCATTAACAAACCATTCATTCAAGACCATAAAAAGTATGCTTTTTGACATACATTAAGTATTTAACTCCATCTAAACCTGTAGCTGCTTCAACATTTACTGTTTTTAGCACATTTTAAATTCCATCACTGTGATCTTTCATTCCATTCTCTTATCTTCTTCAGTTACTTTGTTCAACTCCCATTCATTTATTCTTATAGTGCCACATATAGAAAAGGTATCCAGAATATGTTTCTTAACTGTTTGCATAATTTCTTTTTGTGTACTCACTATATGTCCTTTTTTATTTCTCAAATCTCTTATTATTCTTACTTTTTCTTTGACCATTTTATTTAGATAAGGTGCTACTTCTTTTCTTCCTTGTAGAAATATCTTTGAATAACATGTTTTTAGATTTTTTTCTTGATTCAATTAATTTCATACAAAATATTATTTTTCTATATACTCTTTTCTATTATCTATTATATTTTTAAATGCCCGATTGCTAATCTCCTCATATTTATCACTGTCTTGTAATATTTTTGTCTTCTGCCATGCTAGTACTTCTTTTCTATATTTTTCTTTCAAACTAATCTACCAACTTGTCCAGTCTTTATAAAATTCTCTCATATTTATATGCTCCAGCCATTGTTGTATTATATCCCTTACATACTTATTTAGTTCCAATTCATGAATCCTTTTTATTCCTCTACCTATTTTTATGTAGCCTGTTTTTTCTTGAATTCCTATCCAACCCTGTTACTATAAATAATCAGTTTCAGTTTTTAAATCACTTCTTTTATATGTCCAGTGCTTATTTTCCCATAGGTTCATAGGTAGGTAATAGGCTATCGGCCCAAGGGCCTACGTAAGCCTAGCCAACAAGGTTCCCTGGCTTACGCCACCAAGAAAGTTATTTTCCTAAGCCACTATCGAGCAGACACACAGAAGTGATCCCCGGGGTGTATTTCCTATTTCCCATCCACTCATCAAGATTTTTCTTGAAGAGTGCTAATGAAGAACTTTGCTTGACATAGATGGGTAGCCTGTTCCAGAGTATGGGAAGTCTCTGGGCAGGAATCTATCCATCCAGCATGTCCTGTTTGCTGTGGTGACAAGGTTTAGGTCCCTAGAGTGTGTAGCTTGGAGGGATTGGGATTACTTTAGGTGTAGCATGTCCAACAACTCTGGGTTTGACATAGCTTTATATGTTAGGCAGAGATCACCTCGGAGTAGGCGATATGCTACGGAGTAAAGCTGGAGTTTTTTGAGGCAGTCAGTGTAGGGCATTTGTTTGAGGCCAGTAATCCTCTTTGTGAGGTACTTCTGTGGCCTTTCCAGCTACTGCAGATGTCTTGTGAGGTACATTCCAAAAGGGGTGTTGTACTCTATAATGGGTATAATGAGTGTCGAGTGGATGAAAACCCTTTTATGATGAGGTGTGCTATGTAGGACTTCCTGACTACTGTGGCGATGTGACTATCAAAGGAGAGACTACTGTCCACCTGGGTCCCAAGGTCTCTTATCACACATTCGGTGTTAAGTAGATTGCTGCCTATGTGGTAGTTCATGGGTACAGAGTTTTTACCAAAGGGGATGACACTGCACTTTTTGGCATTGAGCTTGAGGCCATGGCTCTGACACCAGGCATCTGTCTCAGCGAGGCCCTTCTGTAGGATGTCCACAACATTTGGGGACTTGACTATGGCTCCTAGTTTGCAGTCATCTGCAAACTTCATTAACCAGAGGCCTTCTGTGTTAGCCTGTACTTCAGAGAAGTAGATACCAAACAGGAGAGGTCCCAGGAACCCTGTGGTACTCCACTTGTCACTGCTTTGAGGTCAGATTTGGAGTCTGCAACTTATACAGTGTGGGTTCTGTCAGTGAGCCAGTTGGCAACCCATCTTGTGACGTAGAGATTTATACCTAGTTTAGTGAGTTTAGCTATAATTCCAGAATGGGGGATGGTGTTGAAAGCCTTGGTGAGGTCAAGATAGGCTGTGTGAACCACCTTACCCTCATCTACGGCTTTGGTGACTGCCTCAAAGAAGTCGATCAAGTTCAGGAGGCATGATCTGCCTTTCACAAATCCGAACTGAGTGGGATCCAGAGTTTGGAGGTTACCAATGTCTTTGTTTATGAGTTCCATGATGATACGTTCCATGGCTTTGCAGACCAGGCTCGTCAGGCTAATAGGTCGATAGTTCCAGGATCAGTGGTGGCTCCCCCTTTGTGGAGTGGGATAACTGTTGCTGTGTGCCATTCAGTGGGCACAAAGCCTGATGCGAGGCTATTATGGAACATGGTGCTTAAGTGGGGAGCCAGTTCGTTCTGAAGTTTGTGTAAAACGCAGCCTGGGATGTTGTCCGGTCCCATGGATGCTGTGTGTTTGGCTATACATAGTGCAGCTTTTACCTACATAGTTGTGATTACAGGGACTCTGCATTCCTCCTGTATAGATATGAGCCCTTTAGGGGGTTGGGGGGGTAAAGTTAGCACTGAACCTATCTGCCAGGATGTTGGCAATATCAGTTGGTTCTGTAATTTTCGTGCCATTGTGCTGCAACGCAGAGCAGATCTGGGTGTTGCCATTGAGATTCTTGACATAGCTATAGAATGCTTTGTGGTTGTCCTTAGAATTAGTGGTGATTTTTTTTTCGTAGCTAGCTTTGGAGATCTTATAAGGGATCTCAGCTTCTTACTGAGGCTGACCAGGGAGCTCCTTCACTCATGGAATTTTACTCTCTTTTGTAACAGTTTCTTCCTTCTGTTGTACAGTTTGTTTATGGCCGGGGACCACCAGATTGGCTTCCTTTTTTTAGAGGATAGTGTCTTGGTTCTGTTTGGGATAGCACGATCCATGCATTTGTGTAAGTGCTTATAGAGTGCATTTGTATAGGATTCAGCAGTTGTAACTGTATTGTCCATCTGCATGGGTGTCATGAAGTTCACCACTTCTGTCTTTAAGAAGCATGAAGTTGGCTTTGGAGAATTTTTTTTGGTTTTCTTAATGGTGGGTGGGGGCGGGATGTGGATATCAAGGGTGATTAACTTATGGTTGGATCGGACCAACGAGGAGTTGACTTCAGGTGTGGAACACCGGTCATGACTAGGTTTAGGATATTGTTGCCCCTGGTGGGGGTGTGGATAAGTTGATCCAGGACATTGGAGTTTATGAATTCTAGAAAGTGTTGAGCTAAGGAGTTGGTACACGAGTAGTTTTCCCAGTTAATGGTGGGGTAGTTGCAGTCGCCCATTATTAGGGTGTTTGGTTGAACCCTAATATTTTCCATAAATACATTTTACTGTTTTTGACCATGTCTACGATAACTTTAACATCTGCCCCTTCTTTCTATGTCTTAAATCAGAGTTAAAGTCTCCCATTACTATTATTTGCATATCCACACTCAAGTAATCGAGTATCTTTTTCTAAACATTATTTCTCTTTGCTTTTGTAAGGTGTATGCATAAAGTGTAATCCCTCTATGAATTTGTTTTTTTTAATCTTATGTCTAATATTACTATTCTTCCAGTCATAACTGTCATATAGTCCAAATTGTCTATACATTCTTTACATAAAATAGCTATACCTGAACACTTTTCACTGCCTAAGTTCATATCACCTTACCTTACCATAATCCATTAATTTGTATTCTTTCCTCTTCTTTTGTTATTTTTATGTCTATTAATGCTATAATATCTATGTCTAATACTCTACACCATTCCAATACTACTAGCCTACCTTGAAGGTTCTTTATATTATTAACATTAATGGTTATGACTCTCACTATAAAGGAAGTTTTTTGTTATATACTTGTTAACCTTTTCCTTTTTGTTTTCCCCTATAGTTACATTTTTAAACTTATATTTTCTATCTTTCACTCTTTTTCCTATAAAGCTTCTTTTGCTTCTCACCATTACCCATTTATCTTCTCCTTCATCACTTGAGTTGATAACTTCTTCCTCTACCTCTCCTTCTTTTCCTTTTGTTTCATTCATACCATCCCTCACATCCATTCATACATCTTTCTCATCCATATTTTTCTTTTTGTGAATTTTCTGTGGTATCTAATATATTTTCCTTGTCTTGGTCTACTCTTGTTTCTTGTGTATAATTTTCTACTGCTTTACAGCCCATCTATGAGTGTCCTATTTTTTTCACATTTTATACATTTTTGCTCACATTTCTTTGCTTCATGACCAACTTTGCCACATATAAAACATGTTCTATCACAATTATTAAGTGAGCATCTTTACCACATAGAAAACTTGTCTTTGCTTGTCCCCAATATCTAACTATCCCCTTACTCCCCTCTACATTGATTATACTCAGTAAATGCACAATTATATCATTTTGCATTCTCAATATTATACCACATTCCCATCCCCCAAGTCCATAAACCTCTGTTGCCATATATTTTTATGATGTCCATAACATCTCTACATAGTTTTTAAGTAGTCCTTTAAATCATTTCTTTCAACTTCAGTTCAAAATTGTATAAATATTCTTTTTTGCATCTCTGTTGAATGCCTGAACAACATACAAGTTTCAAGGGTTCATATAATTTTTCTTTTCATAATGCAATAGAAATTATTCAATGTACTGTGCCTCCTCAAAAAAACTATAACAGAAAGTCTCTATATTAATACAAATAAAAGCTCCTATCTCTCTGGGTTCAATACCCACTAATAAAATGATGTTGTCCCACATTTCATCTCTCTCTAGTTCCTTTTCTGTTTTGTTACTTATTGTCACCCTATACATTCTTTTAACTTCTGCCTTCTTTGCTTCTATCCTTTCACCTTTCTTTACCACTTGTGCATATGACTTCTTTTCTTCTTTCTTTGTCTCTTGGTTTTCATGTTCTTGAATTCTGTCCCATTATTTCTCCCCATGGCACTGCTTTATTGCTCTATGGCTCACTTTGATTCATGAATTCCTTTAGATAAACATCATGCAACCCTCCCAATTGGAGGGTTGCAATATCAGTTATAAAAATATTGACCTGAAATAACTCCTTGGAATTGACCATCTCTATTCCATCTCCCTCCTTTTGCCTCTGACTCACCTGTCCTCCATTTCCATTTATCCTTTCTCCATTCTCCTCTTTTCATACAATTTCCAACTCATTCTCCATCAAGTTAACTTCCTTAGCTGTTTGAATAACAGCTCTAATCTCACCAACTTCTCTCTCCTCCATGCTTCCTGCTTCTCTGAGCCACCTGTGTGTTCAGAAGCACTACACAGAATAGCATCCCCGTACACTCATACAATGAGTAGGGGAAGATCCCCAATGCCCTGGCCAAACTTCTCCTAGTAGTAGAAATATCACTTCAGGTCTCCCCTGAAAACAGGCTACTAGCCTAGTGGGATTAACCTGGTCAACAAAGGATAAATATAAATGAATATATATTAAGTCCACTTTGCTGTATTATGTAAGTTAAAGAGTCAATAGTGAAAGTCTCAAAGCTAAAAAAGTAACTGTGATTAACCACAAGTATCAGTGAACTGCAAACGTTACAGAAATGTGAAGCATTTTTTTTTTTGCAGGAGGCTCACGCCCCTCCACCCACTACTAATGTATAGTAACTCTGACATTTCTGTACCTCAGAAAAAAAGGAATTTTCCAAGATTAAGTAATTTTGGTTTTAATATATATTTCTCCATAATCATACTTAACATTTAACAGTTCTAAAGCTCTCAGTCACCTTATTCAAGCTTAAAAGAGGAACCCCATCATTACTTATTAATTACCTTGCATTCTTCTGGTCAACATTTCCAATGCCAGCCTGTTAGAGTATTTTCTTCTTTTATAGAGTGAGCGTATGTGTGTGTGTGTGTGTGTGTGTGTGTGTGTGTGTGTGTGTGTGTGTGTGTGTGTGTGTGTGTGTGTGTGTGTGTCCATGTGAATGCTCATGGTTGTATGCTTGTGTGTGTTTAGGGTGTTGGAGTGTGCTTGTATTGTGTGTCTGACAGCAACAAGCTGCCATACATGACTGTGGTCATTATGTATTTATTCATTTGTGTAATTACCGATATGTGAGGTTTATAGAGTTAAAGCAGTGGAAATTGGTTTGTGTGTGTACACACATGCACATACATATGAGCAAGACTGCATAGGGCTAAGGAGTTGCCGTGGGCTTCTCTATGCATATGGAGGCAAAGATCTGAAATATATAAATGTGGTCATTATCTATTTATTTTATTTTTTCTATTTATTCATTCTTTGATTACAATAAAACAAATGATGACAGCAATTGGTAGGTATGAGTGTGCATATGTAAGTGTAGGGGCTGCAGTGGGTTATACTAATGCTTCTGACACCAAAAACTAAAATACATTACTGTTCCCATTGCTTATGTATTTATTTATCCATCTGCTCACCAGACATCTGAGGTGCACACAATTCATACACTGACTGTAACTGATTAGTAAGAAGGCAGCTTGCAGAAGAAACTGATTGAAACATGCTATGATTAGGTCACAATTAAACATTCACTGATGTGGCTTAGCAGGAATAACACCTGCTTGAGTAAAACAACATAAAATACATTACTGTAACCACTTTTATTTAATTTGACCACTACTGGACATCTGTAATGCAAATGGCTAATAAATTAGCTGCATCAAGTGCGTGCTGTGGCAGTTTGTGGATGAAAGTGATTTATCCCTGTATATGACATGCATTAATATAGCCTCACCCTATTCCAGTTAGCCAAGCCCATTCAGTTACTTCCAGTAGTCTCCATCTCTTGCAATGAAGTCACCAGCCACCACTTCTAAGGTACTGTAACACAGGTTTCATAAATGAAAATAATCTATATTTTGTTTTGTTCTAGCTCACGTTTCAATTTCTCCACATGTTTAGTGGTTTTTGATGCCATGTTAGAAATGGGCCTGATTTTGCAGTCAGGGTACAGTTCAAGTCCACGACATCAGTATTGTTTCAGTCTTTGATATTTCCCTACATTAATCTTATCAACACATACACTCTCTCTTGCTCTCTCTTAATGATAGCTGAGATGATTCTGAGGTAGCATATAGTTGTAATGTTTGCGATGCCAGGAGAAAAAAAGATGCAAAATGTGATGTACCTTTTCCCTATGTTCTTTTCTTAGTTCAACTTGTAACACATTTGTAAGCTATGTTTACATTCTCTGAAATCTGCAGACGATACTCAACAGTGTAATTATTCATGTAAGATGTCTTAAAAGTAGTACTAAAATAGTATTTGTTCTCTTGTGCAATGCAAAGAAAACGTGTACATCAGAAAAGAATTAACTACTTGTATGTAATTGCAGTTGCAGACATAAAGTTATCAATCATGAAAAATTAAGCAAAGAGTTTTAAAAGGGTGGGATGTGAGCTATTAATAGCGAGATATGAAATCCTGTGTTTAATTCCAGATGATCTTTGTGATGGTTTTCTGTGCAAGAGAAAAACCAAGTTCAATGTCTCTGACTCCTTTAGGAGAAAAAGGATAAGACAAAATATCCTGCACTGAAACAAGTACAGTAAATCAGTCCTGCACTGGACTTTTCTGTGTGAACAGATGTCTACATTCACAATTCTGCAGTCTGCCTGTACAATGTTTTGCTAACTTAGCTCAGTTAAGACTTAGCATTATCTAACATAAATTTAGTCAGCTTATTTATCTAATATTAGAGTTTTCATTCTAGGTACTCTGTGTAATTAAGGATTTTCAATCCCCCCTGTTCAAATGTGTATATATATATATATATATATATATATATATATATATATATATATATATGCATATTTTATGAGCTTCAGTACTAAATTCTTTATTTTTTTAAGTAAAGCTGTCATTTATTCAGATTTAAGACATTGCAGGTGGTTACTCATTCATCTATTTACTATTTAAGAGGAGGCTATTTTTAGCACATTAGGCTGTCAAACTGCTGCATTTGGTTCTAAGCCTAACCATTTTAGCACATTACCAGTGATGTGCTTTATAAGTGTATTTGGATAGTAATCAAGAGTGTCATGGAAACTGGTGGGTCCCTACCCCAATAATCTATGGTAGTGGCAGATCTGCTTTGCTAGGATGACAGATGTAAGAAACTGAAGAATTCTACCAGCCTTCCTTGACAAGTATGTGTAAACAATAGTTTGATGGAAAGGCAACTACTCAGGGAAAAGGGCGCCGAATGTCACAGAAAGTGGTGAGAAAGGGGATTGTGGTCCTAGGCCAAAACCTTAGCTCAGTGAGCGATCAGTGAGAGATCTAATTTGGGTGTGAATGTCATCTGCATGTTCTTCAGACCAGGTTGCATTCGGTAAATTGGTTAGTGAATCAAATTTGTGTGTATCTTGTCTACTTTAATCTACTGGGTACCAGTGGTATGACATGAAAGACTATCCTTCTGGTGACCATCAGACCTATGTATGGATAATGCATTGGATCCAAGGACCATAAACCCTGTTCCTCACATATTTGGATGTCCAGTGATGAGTTATTAGAAGGCACCCCAATGTGGGTACTGCATTACATTGTTAATTATGTCACTTATGCTTTTGATCAGACTGTCCCAATGTATGCATGTCTCTTCTTAACCGATATGCATCCTAAGAATGAGTTGCAGGTTAGACCATCACTGGAGATAAATACCTCTCACATTCTTAAGGGCAGATGTAGGCTCAGTAACAATTATGTTGTGCATTAGTTGACAAATCCCACAAAAATGCAGTGTTCTTTCCTAGAGAGAGAGAGAGAGAGAGATTTCAACCACAGAATGGAACAGAAATCCAAGCAAAGAACAAACAACTGATCAGGAAGCCAAAGACCACAGCAAATGAATCCAACAATGGTAGAAACCACTCCAATTCACAGTTGTAGAAAGAAACAATCTTTATGGATAAAACCCCTGCAATTAATAATTAAGTGATTTCTTCCAAATATAGACTTTTTCAGAACCATGAAAACTCCTCTGAACACTGAATTTAACAGCTGAGAGAAGTAAAACCACACCCCAAGAACTGCCAATCAACAGATGGATGAACAAATTCCGGGAAGACTCTTAATGGTGTACACACACCAAAAACACTTTCACATTAAACCAAGTAAAACTGGCTAAAAACAAATCTAAAATGTCAAAATACTACAAAAAGCCATTACAGCTACAAAATTTTGCTCAAACTATGTTGGCTTTTCTTTTTTAAGTTCACTAGTAATGAAAATATAGTCATTCAAGCCAGGTGGATTTGCTGCGTCTAAAGCCAACTGCCAAAACATCACAAGATGTAGAAGCCTGTTTTCCCACTCTCCAACAAAGGTACCTGCTTCCAGCTGTTCAAGGCTCAAAAATGTGAACTCCTTAAAATCAGAGCATGTACAAGCATGCCTAGTCAAAAAACTGTGTCCTTTTTGGATATACTATAATAGTGTTGGTACATCCTTTTCTGCATTTTTAGTCTTACTAATATAGAAGGCAGGGCAGGACATGCATTTTGCCAAGTAGACTTTCCTCTTTGATTGGGAATTAAACTTACCACAGATGTTCATACCCCTAATGTTTCCATTATGTCACCTTCATAACTGGTTTCAATATAAGTGCACTGATGGCAACATCCACATTTTGATGTAGTCCATGAGTCACTTTGTCTGGAAACAATCAGTTTCTCCAATAACCATTTTATATTAGACTTGCTCTTAAAGGTGAATGAAGGGAAATCAGGAAGATTTTGTTTAAGTCCTTCATCACAATGTAAGATGGCCTGATTTCTCCTCACCACTTTTTGGATGTCTTTAGAGTCCAATGAGTAAAGTAAAATGATATTGGTATGAGAATTATACTTGGAGCTCAGATCTTTAAATTGATATAAGTAAACTGCACATCTATGCTATACCCTTTGACTGTAAGATATCTGATAGCCTTCTCTAATGATGAACTTAAACTCACTTAGGTAAGTTTATGATTGTTTATAGTTGTTTTAAGAGCTATGGATTAGTTATATTTGAAAATTATTATATACTATTATACTATAAATAAAATGTGAAACACTGAAAAGTATTATTTATATCATTTATCATTAGTAAAACATCACACAGTTAGCAACACAATTGAGTTAATTATATGTATATTATTATCATAGTTTTACCTAATAAAAGTGAGCCTTTTACCTAAAATCCTATATATAATCCAAGCTCTATCAATGCTTCTGAATAAACATTTTATCAAAGATATAAATAAGTTATTATTATAATTTAGCCCACATGCATCATATTAGACCATGGGATAAGGGAAGGAGGGATAAACTTTCCAGATATTGAAACTTGCATCAAAGCTTCAACTTTTAAAATTGTTTTGAATTAGGTGGATCCTAAATATTTTTCTAACTAGAAATCATTGCATTCAACCATTCTAGAAAATGAAAATAATATTTTAACAAACTTCTCTCTAGATCATCTCAATAAATTCTAGTACCTTCTCTGTTATAGCCTACAATACATTAATTGCCCAACAAAATTTAAACCTATAAATACTATCCTTACTGATTTCAGGAAATTTATTAATGGCATTGTTGATATTAAAATCTGGTTTGAACTTCTAATACCCTTTAATATTACATTTTTGATAAAACAAATAAGAATATGTTTATTTCATGGGAATATGAGAATTTTATTTGTTGGCAACAGTGTACCAAAGAACATAAAGTTATTGATCTTTAACATGTTATGAATAATTTTAACTTGTGTTCACATGACTGGTTACATTATTTCCAAATTATATAAAATACTAATAAACTATAAAACACAACCACAACAAAAATTTGGAATTATATTAATATGGGTTATCTTCCTAATTTGTCTCAAGAAAACAAATCTAACATTTTATCTGTAAAATATATGTCTTGGTCACAATAGTGGAGCATATTCACTTGGAAATTTTTACACCAAGCTTTTATAACTCCTAATAGGATAGATAAATTTAGCAAATCTAAGAACATTTCTTGTTGGAGGTGTGCACAAGTATGCAGAGCAGATTGGTTACATATATTTTATGACTGTTCTAAGCTAAAAACATTTTGGAATGACATAGATGAGTTTCTAAAATCTTTATTTTTTTTATTCCTTTTTACTCACTAAAACATTGATTTTATGTTAATGAAGGTGGTTCTTTGAATAAAAATAATCTTTTTTTATTATGGACAATACTTGCAATTATCAGAAAAAGCATCACAAGAAAATGGAGTTCAACTTCTCCTCCACTCATTGAAGACTTCTTATCCCATTTGAAAGATACTGTGATGAAAGATACTAAAGTCAAATAATTTAGAATTCATCCTAACCCTTTATCAACAATCCCTGGGAAAAAGTCATATATCTTATTGACAGTTTACAAATGGTTTCTACCTCTCTTTGAAGAAATAACTTGAAGATGTATATGCATTGTTTATTTATACTGAAATTGAGACATTTTTAAAGTTCTTTTTATTATTGATTCTTTCATGCCATTTGTACATAATGCATATAGTTAAGTTTCTTTTAAATTTGTGTTTATTAATTATCAAGTTTTAAGTATGTATTACTCATTATCTTGTTATTTAAAAAATAAAATCCATTTGAGTAAAAAAAAAAAGAATTGGGTCATTCTGAAATGTATAGGTTACACTACTGTAACAGAGCAAGGAGGTTGGTGGGGTGACCCTTGACAGAGGAGCTTTCTGGCATTATGTATGTGGATTGCCAGCAGAGTAGTGCAATAGAAATGTGTTTTAAGTAATAAAGATCATTCAGCATAAAAAATACAGTTTGCTTTCAGATTTGATGTAAATTTACAAATCTGCACCAAATCCCAACTACCAAATTGCCACTCCTCTTTGATTAATATACCTAATACTATCCTGCATATAACTAAAATCCTTATTGTTTAGTTAAGAAGTGATATACAGATTTTGGGGAATGCTATTTGGTCCTCTTTTAAAGAAACATCTAGTCTCAGAAACATAGGGTATACTTGGTGATAATATATTCTACTTTTCAAAAAAAATTGATAATTTTAGCATATTTACAATAAAAGGAAGATTATAAAAATTTTAATTGTACATCTATAAATACAATAACTATTGTAAATTAACATTCGTAAATGTCATATTAAAAATTAACAATTCTAATGTCCTTCAACAATAATATTTTGCTTTCTTGTTCATTAATTTTAAATGCAAGGTACTAATCTCCTTTTTACATAAACAATATCAAATATTAAGAATTTTTTAACTCAAAGTAGAGCCAGATTCCCAGTTTCTGGTAATTGTTTTCCTAGCAACCATTAAAGACTCCAAAATAATGAATACTGATGCTTATTAACTTCTTTTGGTATAGGAACATTCATTAGTTTCTCTTTTTAAATCACATGTGTTAGTCCATAAAGCATTAAAGCAATCAGTTATTCCAGTAAGAGTTTATTTTTCACAATCCAGAAACAGATGAATTAACCTTAACTTCTTTTTTACATCTACAACATGTAACTGTAATAGTTTTGTTGCTGTTTTTTAACTTATAAGGAGTCATAAATATTTAATGTACATATTTCCACAAAAACATTTTCAAATACATGCTAGAAGATGTATAATGCATTTGTTTTAATAATAAAATCTTATCTTCATCAAATATTTTTGTAAACCACTAAATTCAAGAAAAATCCAATAAACTTTATCAAAAATATTTTAGTAAGAATTAATTTACATAAAAGAGATAAACCTGTTTTATTTAAAATTCTTCCTTAATATATTTAGAAGTTAATATAAATTTGGTATAGATTTAATTTCACCACCATTAACAAAAGAAAACTATTCATTTAAGTTCCCTTAGACAGACTGTACTAATAAACTTCCCAATATATTTAAATTATATTTTCTTATGAAACTTTCAACAGTCTTTGCTATATTATCGAAACAATCATGCCAAAAAAGAATATTATTTTCTAACATGTCTAAATCTTCACTATTTTGACTTTCTATAAATTTTGAAGTAGATGCAAATGGATAAATGAGAAATGTCCACTTTAAGCAGAGGAATTTCATAAATATAATTTTTAAATTTTAATTTCATTGATATAAGCTCCCTATAGTGAAGTTTTAAATAACCATATGAATGGATTGATAATGCACCTGAGTTTATGAACATCTATATCTTTAAATGATAACTTAATTATTTCCTCTCAAACAATTTCCTATTGCCTTATATATGAAGAATTTAACCGTAAGGCAATCATATTTATACTACTGGTAAAATATATGATTCCACAAATGGGAATTTAATCTTACCATGCCCCCAAATCCTAATATGGCTTTTGTAAGAATTTTTTGGTTTTGAAGGACACCATACATTTTCTTACTTGATTTTTAATTAAACAGTTATCAAGAAACAATAATGTTGACTCTAAAATACATAAAATTTTAAGAAAAAATAATAATTTTAATTAATACTAACTTTTTTTAAAGAAAAATAATTTCATTCCACTGCTTAATTAATTTAATTATATACTGCTTTTTAATTATATATCCAAACAACTTAATAAAGTTATTTTTGACAACTGGATTAATATTTCAGTTATTACCCCTAAATATTTTATTTCTTGTTTATCCAAATTATATTTATATTTATTTATCAAATTTGGATTGATTTTCTGATTAATTAGAATAGACTATGTTTTATGTTTATTAAATTTCTTAGAAGAAACATACTGAAATTGTTTTATTAAGTTCACATTTATAATTTATATGTTATCATTAGTAAAACATCATCAGAAAAAGTCATTTTGAAACCTTCTAATTTTTTATTAGATTTAACACTGTTAGCAAATGATACCATTATCAAAGCAAACATCAAAAGCAAAAGTGGGCATCCTTATATTCTGATAAATATTTGTTGTTCCAAATGAGACTATTCTTAGCTGACAGATTCATCTCTAAAGATTTTTTAATTTCTCTTATACTTAAAAATCATTCTCTGGACTTTTCAAATTTTAAAAATGATTGACCATCTCTAATCAGTAATTTTTTGGCAAGGTTGCAGAGAACTTGCCTCAGTGAAGACAGAACCATACTTAATTTGTCAAGGCATACATCACTCGGAGACAAAAAAGAGCAAAAGCTAATCCAGTCCCCTATTTAAACAAAGAAACCAAGTAGCTCATGGTAGATAAACACAACACCTGTAACAAATGGAAACAAAATAAAACAGTAGAAAGTCACTATTATTACAGATACTTTACGAACCATTCAAAATCAAAAATTCTGCTAAAAAAAACTTCTACCCTATGCTTCAGTTATCTAGTCATAACAATTTCAGGTATTTCTGGTCTACTATCAGTCAGCTTCTTAACTCTGGCCAAACCACGAAATCCATTCTGTCCAACACTACTGATATTAACAGCTTAGCTATGCAGTTACCTCTCATTAGTAACTTACCCTGCCTCTGATACCATATTATCACCTGAATCAAACCATCCAATGAATGCTGTCTCTCTCTAACCAATTCCTACTTCAACAATCATAAAACTTCTCTCCATGATAAAGAATACTACTCTAGACCTAGATGAGCTCCCAGCTGAATACCTAAAAACAGCAGCAGAAGCACTGACCTATCCAGTCTCTATATTAATGAACTTCTCCATTAAAGAAGGCTATGTCCCCACTTTATATGGAAACAAAGGAGGCAACTCCACAGACCTATCCAATTGCAGACCTGTAGCTATTCTGTTGCCATTATCCAAAATACTTGAAAAGTGTGTCCAGTCCCAGCTCCTGAATTTTATCGAACATCAACTATCTCTCACAGAGCATGAAGTCCACCCTTACCACAGTACCACTAAAGCCCTACTTATCTTCAACTCAGCTGCAAATGATAGCAGAAATAATGGCAAACTACTTCTTTCTGCTGTATTTCTAGACTTATCTAAATCCTTCAACATCATCTCTCAAACCGTCAAAAAGCTGTGAAATGGGAAAACAGTATCTTTTTGTTCCCCCAGTAACTAGTGGATTCCCTTAAGGCTCCATCTTTGGTCGAATTATATTCAATATATTCAAACACAATCTCACTACAGCTTTCATATGTGCTACAACCATCTAATATGGTGATGAGTCTACTATCTTCTCTTAGAAAACCTAGACAAGCTACAAATTGTTACTCAAACCAGGTATTGAAGCATGGCTAACTGACTTGCTTCTCCTCAATCCTAAGACATCAGAAATGATAATATTTACCCCACAAACAGCTAACAGAACAAACAAACAAAAAAACTAAGTTGCCTATAACATCCTACAACAAATCAAACATAAAACTAGTAACCTACACTAAACTCTTAGGAGTTATCACTGAAGAAAAATGGAAATTTGACCAAGTACAATATGCCATCAAGAAACTCACCAAAACTTGATGGGCTAGATAAAATCAAAGCGTATCTTACAGATAATGCCAGGAAAACTATTGTTTCATCTTATCTAATACCCACTTTTGTCTATGTATCTCCCATTCGCATACACTTGTAACTCAACCTAGACATCTGCTCTTGCACAATGATTCAATAAAATGGTCATATTTACTACTGAACAGCAAAGTGTTCCCTGCACGTATGGCAACTGCAAGGCTCCAAACCACTAATGTCACAAGAAAACCAAGCCAGCAGACAATGGCAAACTGCAAATCTTTAATAGGAATCCCATAGAAAACATAGGTGGCTGTTGTTTCTCTTTCGGCTTTTCCCAGTTAGGGGTTGCCACAGCGGAACTCCGGTCTGCTAATGATTGGCAGTAGATTTTCAAGAACACCGAGGTGCCAGCTCGACGTTCAACCTTCAACGAAGGCACGCCCATTTACTCATGTCTTTCGAACTCCCACCTAACTGTGGGGAGGACATGCAGACTCCACACAGAAGGCACTCCCTGCACTCCAGCCGAGAATCGAATGGGAGAACCTCTTGCTGTGAGGCAACAACGCTACCGCTGCACCACCGTGAATCTATAGAAAACATAGGTAATCCATAAAAACAGACCAGCTTCAGCTGAAATTTCACTTTGTCTTCTTTTGTGTTGAACAAATGAATGATAATTAGCACATTTAAATACTATGCACATTGAAACATATTGCGCACCTATTGGTCCCTCACAAATGCTCATTTAATCCAGGTGAAAATAGTGCACCTAATTCAATAATCCATTTCTTTTCCTTTGAGTTTAGGAGGCTATGCCATCTGGCTTCATTAGCCCCATTGCCCATGATTCTGTCAATAACTGTAAACCTAAATACAGCATTTGGATGTCTATTGGTATGTTTGAATAAAGCATTACTAGTTTTTTTTATTCCTAATTTCACTTAAATGTTCTGAAATTTGACTCCTCAGTGGTCTGGAGGTCTGACCTACATAGAAGGCAGAGCAGGTACAGGTGGCTACATAAACCAGCCAGTCTGTCCCACAGTTGGCAAAAAACAAATATCATAAACATTACCCGTATTGTAGCTGGAAAAAAATCCTTTGTTTTACTAACAATCCTACAATTGGTACAATGACCGCAGGGTACACAACCTACTAGTAAGTCCCCAGTCAATGTCCTTTGGCTTAAGTAATCCGGACCTCTAGAAATATGCTTGTAATGACTCAACTGAGGACCAATATTTCTGCCCCTACGAAATGAAAATAAGCACCTGTCCCCCAAAATGGTTGACAGAGTCAATATGTTTCAATGTGCATAGTATTTAAATGTGCTAATTATCATTCATTTGTTCAACACTGAAGAAGACTAAGTGAAATTTCAGCCGAAACCGGTCTGTTTTTATGGATTACCTATGTTTTCAATGGGATTCCTATTAAAGATTTGCAGTTTGCCATCATCTGCTGGCTTGGTTTTCTTGTGACATTAGTGGTCTGGAGCCTTGCAGTTGCCGTACATGCAGGGAACACTTTGCTGTTTGGATTTCCTTTTCCTGCTGTTGGCCTTTGGTGTGCTGTGTGTCGGGGTTACCGTTGGATGTGAGCGACCTGCTTCCTATGTTTTTTAGTATTTAATCTTTTCCAGCCCCAGCCCATGATTCTGGGTTTCTTTAATATAACTGTTCCTAGATTTTTTATCTTTATGTCTACAATAACGTCATTTGGCGAGACTTTGTGCTTGGGATTTAGTTCAACACATCGTTTGGCAAATTTGAATGACGATTGGCAAAATGTAATGTCAGTCCTTCCAATTATGTGTCTGGGCTCCATTTGAAGGGTGTACCGCGTTGACTTCAGGTTGGGACTGATTTTTCATTTAAGACATCCCTTTGGAGTCATCATTTAGCCTTCCTGCATTGGAAAAGGCTTATGGGACTGCCGGTATTAACTTGATGTTCCATGGACTAAATTGATTTATTTTTCAATGGCCAGGGACATTGCTATTGAAGTATCTAATGGGGACCAGTGTAAGATGTTTACTACTGACTTTGAGTTCATTCACTTTTATTCTTATAACAAATAATTAAGCTATTGTTATTTAATTTGTGCTCTTTTCGTAATTGGGTTACGTGGTGGCCATTTTAGCCATCAATTCTGAGGATAAAAATTATATCTTGCTTAATGAAGTGTTCGGCTTTTTACATAACTATTTGCCCATTGGTATCTAGGTCTTTGGGCATATCAACATTTGAACACTGAGCGGACTTTCTACTCATGTTGACCACGAATGTACTACCACACTTAGGAGTGTTGCAAAGGTGGAAAGCATTTGGTATTAGACACTGCTGTTATACACAGGGCATGTGTTCCCATATGGGGTTGTAATATATAAGACTCTGGGGACTATTGCTTGTTTTTATCACCAGATCAGTTCGGGTCTGTTGATTATCTCCGTTTTTGTTAACTGAAGGGTTAAATTACCACTGAACTGTTGGATGTTTCTTTCTGTATTACAACAAACATACTCCGTTGACCTTTGGATAAGTAATGTACATAATTTTTTGCAGGAACATACCTTATGATTGTGAATAATCATAGGTACTGTTTTATGCAAGTTTTTTGTTGGTTAGGGAAGGTCAGGTTGGCACTATCAAAGAGGGGTGCTTAATGAGTGCTCTGGATTTTTGTAGCCTTAACAGTAAGTATTAGGACTAACTCAAGCGTTTTACTTTAAGATTAGCCCATTTTGAGCACTATAGCTATGCTTTGGGTCAATCAAAAATTCCTTTGCACCAGTTGGACTTAGTCCTATATATCATATTTGACACGCTCAGGTAGACCCAGGACCAAATTTGAAGAAGTCATTTGTCCTAGAAATCATTACATGGTGAGGTTTTAGAAGGAAAATAGGAGACTATCATTTATGATTCAAAGATTATTGCCCAGATAAATATTTTTTGGGTATCTCTTCTTCTTTGTGGTAAAACAACTATTTCAACAGGTAAAACTAGTTTAATTTATGGTTTTACTGCAGGGTGGTTTCAACCTCATTGTTAGAGCTGACAAATTTGGGTTTGGGTGTGCATTATGAACTTTGTATACATTTTTACTATCTTGTATCCATCCATTGATCTGTAGCTTCTAGGGGTTTTTTTGGTTTGAATCAACAGTTATACCATAGATATTGTTTGGTTTTGCAACAATCATAATAGTGTAGTCTAGCAGTGTGGTTACTTTCAGTTTTACTTATTAATCACAGCAAGGGCTATTATAGTTCGGTTTTGTGTATCTAAAAGAGCCAACCCTTTAGACAGCGGCAGGTCAGGGGGGCTAGAAAACATGCAAAGAATATAAAATATGGACGGCCTACTGGAATTAATGACTCGGGAATAACCAATCCGAACAATGTTCTTAACATCTCAAATGTATCGTTGTCTGATATGCAAATAAAAGTACCAAGTGAGGGACTAAGTTTTATTCCTGGTTTCTTTGTTTCAGAAAATAAGCTTGCTCAGGATGTTACTGTCTTTTGTAGATTGTTAAACTTAAGAATATTTTTTAAGGATTCTGATAATGCTGTACCTGGTGATAGATTTCGGTATCACAGGTCCAAATTTACACCCCCTATGTACCCCAATGTGCTCATGTTTCAAACCTCTGTTTTGAAGGACCTGCATTATAACTTTAGGGAACATATGTGTAAAGCTAACAACTTCTCAAAGATCGAAACAGCAGCTTTACAAGAATTGATTGAGAATAAGGATTTGGTAATTTTGCCTGCAGATAAGGGGGGAGCTGTGGTAGTCATGAACTGGACACAGTATAATAATGAAGCTATCAGACAACTAAGGGATGGATGCCATTATACCTGTATGCCCCTAGATACCACCTTTAGGTTCAGGAAAGAAACAGATCAGTTTTTGAACTTAGCTAGGGAAGAAGGCATTATTTGTGATCATGACTTACATCATTTAATGGTCACGGATCCTAAAAATCAATATATATATACTTTCTCCCAAAAATACATAAGGTCCTGAACCACCCACCAGGTAGACCTATTGTCTCGAGTAGGGGCTCTTTAACAGAACCCATAACCCAATTTCTAACTCGACACTAACAACCTTTACTTAGGTGGGTACGTTCCAGACTTCAGGTCACCACAGCATTTCTCCAAATCATTGCTGACACCCAATTAGAACCAGAATGGTTACTCTGCACTCTGGATGTCTCGGCCCTATATACCAATATTCCACACTGGGTGGGTTTGGATGCCCTAGAATATTGGCTACATAGGTCTGAATTCTATGCCCCAGGATTTAATATTTTCATTATTAGGCTTGCTGAACATGTAATGTCTAAGAATGTATTTTTCTATCAGGACAAATATTACTGGCAAACTCAAGGGATGGCCATGGGGGCATTATTTGCCCCTATCTATGCCGATTTATTTATGGCATATGTGGAGGAGTTTTTGATCTATGACAATACACGCAATATATATTTGGATGAAATCGACATCTGGAGAAGATTTTTGGATGACTGCTGGATGGTATAAAAATCAAATGAGAAATATCTAAGGGAATTTGTAGGTTACCTAAATGACAAGTGCGACATTAAATTTACAGCTAATTATCATTCCCAGAGTATTACCTTTTTGGATGTACTAATTAAGAGGAATGATGATCATACTTCGGAGACAGAGGTATACCCAAAGTACCCCCAATATAATTCCCTTCTCCATGCCTCCAGCTTTCATCCACACCACATCTGCAGGAACATACCTAAGTCCCAATTTTGTAGGATCAAACGCATTTGCTCAAAGTCAAACACTTATGAACGCTATAGGGATGATCTCATTTCTAGGTTCAAAGATAGGGGTTATGCAATGGGGCACATCCTGAGCGCCAGCAACACCGTATCTGTACTGGACAGGCAGGATACTTTACAGTATAAACATAAATGAGTGGACAACCAAACAGTTATTCGTTTGGTGACCAGTTATGGCAAAAATATGGATCTTCTGCTGAATAGTGTGCAGAGACATTGGAATATACTACAAGCTGATGATTATTTTTCAACCATTTTGGGGGACAGGTGCTTATTTTCGTAGGGGCAGAAACACTGGTTCCCAGTTGAGTCATTACAAGCATATTTCTAGAGGTCCGGATGACTTAAGCCAAAGGACATTAACTGGGGACTTACTAGTAGGTTGTGTACCCTGTGGTCATTGTACCCATTGTAGGATTGTTAGTAAAACAAAGGATTTTTCCAGCTACAATATGGGTAATGTTTATAATATTTGTTTTTTTGCCAGCTGTGGGACAGACTGGCTCGTTTATCTAGCCACCTGTACCTGCTCTGCCTTCTATGTAGGTCAGACCTCCAGACCATTGAGGATTTGAATTTCAGAAAATTTAAGTGAAATTAGGAATAAAAAAGCCTAGTAATTCTTTATTCAAACATACCAATAGACATCCAAATGCTGTATTTAGGTTTACAGTTATTGACAGAATCATGGGCAATAGGGCTAATAAAGCTGGATGGCATAGCCTCCTAAAGTCAAAGGAAAATAAATAGATTATTAAATTAGGTGCGCTATTTTCACCTGGATTAAATGAGCATTTGTGAGGGACCACTGGTTGCTCAATATGTTTCAATGTGCATAGTATTTAAATGTGCTAATTATCAATCATTTGTTCAATACTGAAGAAGGCTAAGTGAAATGTCAGCTGAAACCCATCTGTTTTTATGGATTACCTATGTTTTCTATGGGATTCCTACTAAAGATTTGCAGTTTGCCATTATCTGCTGGCTTGGTTTTCTTGTCAAATTTACTACTGACCACCATTATCAGTCCCACCATTACCTAGCCCTAACACTATTAAAGTGTCTCATACTCAAACACCACCTGACACTATCCCAACTAATCAAAACCCATAATTTTATAAATAAACCAGATAACTGCCCTAGCCTAAGCAATCTCATATAACACTATGCTCCAACATGTACTCTTAGATCATCTGACAAAATTTTGCTCACTGTTACCAAACATAACAATGCAGGGCTGTCTCTTTATTCAACCTATTTCTCCAAACTATGAAATTCCACCTCAGCTGATATTAGACACTTAGAAAATCCCAAATCCTTCAAGACACAACTAAGCCAATTCTTTACAGATACCTGCCCCTGCTCATGTACCCCTCCCAGCTAGAATACACTTATAAATATACACTTTTCATTATTTAAATTTGTAAGGCCACTTTATTTCCCTAAAGAGCTAAATGTCATTACTTCCTTTTCACTTTTACACCCTCTCTATTCTCCTTCCACACCCATAATACTGTTCTACTTAATATTCCACTGTCTTTCTGTCTAGCTTTCTCTCCTTCCATCTCTACATCACAACAATATCAACCCTTAACTATGTACCCTCTCTCCCTAGTCTCTAATACAACTTTTACAACTCCTGTGCATTCATTTCATTGTCTTCATGGTCTCCTCATCACTACGTCCCACTTCTTCATTGGGTCTCCGCATCCTTTTTTTCTCCCTCTTTCGCAACACTGTAACATCTCTCTATCCATTGCTCTTACCTTTGTTCTTACTCAAGTATAATGCTCTCTCTTTCTCCTTTTTCCTTACCCACCCAAAACCTTCCAACTGTATTGGTCTATAATATTTTATAAGTGATGGTACACATAACTATGACTATCTAGTTCTGTATTTTCCAAATGTTGCAGCTGGTTTTACTACACTCAGTACTGCATACTAATGTTTTATAACTGGTTTTACTCAATGCATAATCTATATATTTAACTATGTCTGTAATTGCTACTTATTATTGTACCTATTCTGTCTTCATTTATCTCATGTTGCTTAATACTAATGCAAATCTTTACCGTAGACATGTATAAGAGATGTATCTAAAATACAAAATGTAAAACGTCATGTGTGTTTATCTATCTATCCATCTATTGTTTATTAACCAAGTTAATCCCACAAAGCTAGTTGTTTCTTTTCAGGGTAGACTTCAGGTGGTATTTTTACTACTAGGGGAAAATGTGGCCATGGCATCGGGGAACTTCCCCTATTCATTTTGTGCATGGGGACACTATTGAATACAACACTTCCTGTTTCTGGTCCAAGCACAGAGGCAGCTTGAAGAAACTGGGACAAAGCATGGAAATGAACAAAACCTAAAAGAACTGGATTCACAAGTTAAAGGGAAGCATTACCAGTGATGGATTCAGAGAATTTTTTTCCAGGAAAACCTCTTTGGGGAAGAGGATTCAACACAAGCCTGTGTTGTTACACCCTTCCAGTTGCGGGGGGGGGGGGTTGTGGGGGGTTGTGGGATGATTTAATTATACACTTAGCAGAAATAAGTTATCCAAAAAGCAGCAAAGACATTTTCTGTGGTGAAATCATGGACAGAATACAGCAAGAGGATGGTCAGTGAGCAAAACCAGCAGTAAGGATATCATATGCAGAAATGGTGAAGATATGAGCACAGAAAGAAAAAGAAGAGAAGACTCTACGGGTAGAACAAATAAGTCATATAAAGTAAGAATAGAAAAACAGAGGATGTCAAATGAGACAGATACAAGGTATGGGATGAAATAACTGCAATCATAACTAAAGCAAACAAGGTAAGAGCTTTTATACGTATAGATAAAGAGATTTACTGTGACATTACTTTTGAATCTGGATGATTGATGGAAAATTTTATAGGAAAATATGGAAAAAGACTGTTGTCCAGGGAATCAGTACATGTTAAGGACATTTTTTAGAGAAACAAAAAAAGGTTTATATACAATTTAGAAATGAAGCAGAGAAAGAGACTTTAAAAGGACATTTATTGAAAACATGCAAAGATGTACTAGAAATCTAAAAAGTGTATGATATAACAGGTTTATGGACTGGGGCATGGGATTGTCTTGTAATTTAAAATGTACAAAATGAAAAGATTGTGCACATTCCTAACATTAAAAATGATGAAGGGGACAAAGGTATAGTGAGATATTTGGGTCAACTGAAAACTTTTTTTCTTTGTGGTAAAAACATAGCGATGTTGACAGTTAAATAATCAGAAAGCCGTGTTAATTGTGAAGCGCTTTTCATTTACTAGAATAGCAAACTTCCTCATATACAATAGGCTTCTTATATAGTTAAAATTGGCACCTTTTCACTACAGGAAATGATGTAATATGCCCTAATGAACTGTTACACTACTAAATATAAAAATTACAAGTAATTGAAATGTGTTATAAGTAACATAATACAATAAATACACGAATAAACATTTCATAATCACAAAACCCAAAATCTATTAGCCATAAATGTTGATATAAATATGTACAAATATATATGCAACCAAATATATATAAAAAATATTATATAAAAATATATTCAATGCAAATGATTTTGATTATACATTATTATAAATCAATCTAACAATCATCCTTTATCTATTTAATGCCTTTAATTTTAAGACACTATTGATACTACAAAGGTCATTAAGACCTGGCCAAGCATAAGAATAGAGAGATAGCTGCCAAATAAGCTCTGCTCTCTCCAACTGCAATTCCCATGGACCTCTATCACTGCAAAGAACCTGCTGCAATACCCCAAACTTAAAATGATGGTTTTGATATTCATGGACATGCTTTGCCAAAGCATTATTCAACTGGTCTTTTTTTATTGCATATATGTGCTCATAGGTTTATAGGTTGGTACTAGGCTATCAGCCCTAGGGCCTATACAAGCCTAGCCATAACAATTCCCTGGCTATTCTTCCCACAGTATTTACTTCCCTGGAACCCTGTCTAGCAGGGCAACTGGCATGATCCCTGGGGTGAATTTCCTATCTCCCAGCCAATCATCAAGGTTCCTTTTGAAGAGGGCCAAAGAGGTGATCTGCTTGACATGTATGGGCAGTCTATTCCAGAGTCTGGGGAGTCTTTGGGTCAGGAACCCATCCCTCCAGCATGTTTTGTTCATTGTGATGACTAGGTTTAGATCCCTAGAACATGTTTCTCTGAAGGATTGGGATTTCTTTAAGTGTAGCATGTCCAACAGCTCTGGGTTTGACATGGCCTTGTATGTTAAGCAAAGATGCCTCTGAGAAGACGATATGCGACAGAGTATAGGTGGAGTTTTTTAAGACGGTCAGCATAGGGTATCTGCTTTAGGCCTGTGATTCTTTTAGTGAGGTATTTCTGCAGCCTTTCCAGTTGTTGTAGATGTCTTGAGAGGTACATACCAAATGGAGTATTGGATTCTATAATAGGTCTAATGAGGGATGAGTACAGTGGGACAATAACCTCCTTTTTTTCTGGATGAAAAGCCCTTAGTGATGAGGTGTGCCACATAGAAGGATTTTCTGACTGTTGTGGAGATGTGGTTATTGAAGGTGAGACCACTTACTGTCCACCTGTGTCCCTATGTCTCTTATCATACTTTCAGTGTTTAGAGTACTGCCACCTATGTGGTAATTCACGGGTACATGTTTTTTCCCAAAGGGGATACCTATACATTTCTTGGCATTGAGCTTGAGCCCATGGCTCTGGCACCAAGCATCTGTTTTTTTAAGGCTCTTTTGTAGAATATCCACATAATTTGGGGATTCAATAATGGCTCCCAGTTTGCAGTCATCTGTGAACTTTGTTAGCCAGAGTCCCTTTAGTGTTGGTCTGTACTTCAGAGAAGTAGATGCCAAACAAGAGCGGTCCCAGGACTAAACCCTGAGGTACTCCACTTGTCACTTGTCTGGAGCTGGATTTGGAGTCGGCTACTTTTACAGTGTGGGTTCTGTCAGTAAGCCAGTTGGCAACCCATCGAGTGACGTAGGGATTAATGCCCAGCTTAGTAAGTTTATCTATGATTCCAGAGTGGGGGATGGTGTCGAAGGCCTTGGCAAGGTCCAGATAGGCTGTGTGGACCACCTTACCCTTGTCCACATCTCTGAAGACTGAATCAAAGACGTCAATCAGGTTCAGTAGACAAGATCGGCCCTTCACGAACCCAAACTGTGTGGGGTCCAGTGTTTGAAGGTTGCCAATGTTTTTGTTTGTAAGTTCCATGATAATAAATTCCATGGCCTTGCAGATCAGGCTCATCAGACTGATGGGACGGTAGTTCCCGGGATCCAAGTTGGATCCCCCTTGTGGATTGGGATAACTGTAGCTGTGCGGCACTAAGTGGGCAGGAAGCCTGAGGTGAGGCTATGATTAAACATGACACTTAGGTGAGGTGCCAGTTCATTTTGTAGTTCATGTAGTACACAGTCTGGGATGTCGTCTGGTCCCATGGATGCTGTATTCCTAGCTTTGGAGAGTGCGTTTTTTACCTGTGTGGCCATTATGACCAGAATTTGGCAATCCTTCTGTATTGAGATGGGCTTTTTACAGGGTGAGAGGGAGTAAAGTTTGCACTGAATCGATCTGCCAGGATATTGGCAATATCCTTGGGATCAGTATATTTAATGCCATTCTGTTGTAGATCTGAGCATTGCCATTTAGATTCTTGACATAGCTATAGAATGCTTTGTGGTTGTCTTTGCAATCTTTGGAAATTTTATTTTTGTAACTCGCTTTGGAGGATTTTATGAAGGATCTCAGCTTCTTACTGAGGCTGGTAAGGGAGTTTTTTGCATCCTGGGATTTTTCTCTTTTCTTCAACAGTTTCTTCCTTTTGTTGTAAAGTTTGTTTATGGCAAGGGACCACCAGATTGGCTTCCCTTTTTGGAGGAGAGTGTCTTGGTTCTATTGGGGATGGCACAATTCATGCACGAGTGGATGTGCTCATACAGTAGGATTCAGCAGTTGAACTTTCCGTTCCTGTCTGCATGGGTGTCATGAAGTTTGTCACTTCTGACTTGAGTAGCATGAAGCTGGCTTTGGAGAAGTTTGTTTTGGAGGTTTCCTTACTGGGGGGTGAGGGTGGGATGTGGATGTGGATTCTTTCCTTCAAGGCCCTAGTAGTTTTCCCTATATAGAATGCTGAACAGAGATGGCACAAAGCTACATACACTACCCCCTTAGAATTACAGTTAAATTTACCTTTTATGTTATATTCTATACCTTTTACTTCTATATGCTGGCCCTGATGAATGTACTTACAATAATTACACATGCAACATCTATTCATAGTTCATATTTGTTTTTTTTGGCAACATAAGCACCATTCCCCAATAAATTTTTGAAATTACTTGCTCTCCTTGCTACCATTTTAAATCCTTGCTCCAGTTTAGCTCTTATTTGTACATCCTCACCAATGACTGTCCAATTTTTCACCATAATAGCCTTTATTTCATAAAAATGTGTATTGAAAGTGGTTATAAAAAATGTAGCATTATCCAATTGTTTCTCGCTTACAACTGAAGGATTATCATTATTACTATAAGCTAGTACTGGTGCAAAATGACCATTAAATCTTTTAACTTTTACTTCATCATATAAATCGTATACAACATGATTAAGATAAACCCTCTTTTTAAACATATCAATCAACTTATTGCATTCCATTTCAAAATCAGTGTCCAAGGTGACCATCTTGGCTGCACGGACAAACTGTCCCTTTACCACTGCTTTTTTATTAATAGTTGGATGCGTGCTGGAAAAATGTAAAAATGCATTTGAGTAGGTGAGTTTTCTATGTATGTTCATTTTAAATCTTTTGTGGACCCCATCCTTACTCAAATTAACATCCAAAAAGTTAATCTCATTTTCATTTACCTGCTATGTAAATCTCAAATATGAGGTCATCTCATTAATGTATGTAAAAAAAATGATTCCAACAACAATTGTTTGCCATTCCATAGGATGAAAATATCATCCAAATAGTGTAAACACAGGCTAATATGTTGATAGAACTCACTTTGAAAAATATATTGTTGTTCCCAGACAGCCTTTACAATATTGGCAAAGATGGTGCCACAGGGTGAACCCATGGCTACTCCCACTTGCTGTAAATAATATCTACCTTTAAACTAAATATAATTATTTTTAAGAATAATATCCAACAAATATGTGTATAAGTTGATTTTGGATTGCGTGAATCCCTGTTCTGTTAAGAAGGTTTCTACAGCTTGCATGCCTTCTTCATGACGAATCACGGAAAATAAATCTTGAATATCTACCATTACAACTACACTCTGATCAAAATATTGCATATGCTTAATTAATTCAAGAAAGTGCCATGAGTCCTTACAAATTTGAGGACATTTTGTTAACAAACTCATTAAACTGTTGTCAAGGTAATCTGCACATGCATAAGTAATGGAATTACATCCATCCACTAAAGGACGTAGTGGAGGGTTACTCCATACCTCTCAATCTGAAAACATCAAAAATCTTGACAAAGGCCCATGAAAAATAGGTACAAATCTGTACAGTGATTAACATAAAATTTGCATACATAATTATGCAACCCTGCCCACTTGAATAGAATTGTGGAGTGCCAACTTTCAAACAGAAACTGAAGAACAGACAACTGAAATATGGCTCCAGCCCAGACCCTGAAGTAAATTATTTTTTATAAATGTGTAGCAGTGATGTTCACTGGGAAGGGAGAAGAAGATGAACCTTAGATTTTGTTTTTGGCGACTTGCAGTATGTGGGCTTTGCCCCTTAAAAAGTACAACACAGTACAGTACCAGCAATTCATGTACATACTGTGTGAGTAGAACCTACAGCCTTCTGCATTAAAAGCAAGTATTCCTGTTGTGCTACTAACAACACAAATAGAAATGGCATAAGGATCACTAAACTTCTCTCCCCCTGAAGAAATATGCAGCATAAGAAATCTGGAAAAAGCCAAAAATTATTGGATTATTCGGGGGGAGACAAAAAGCTGAAAACCAGGGACACATTTTCAACATTGCTTGTATAATCTTAGAAAAATTGCTAGAATGAAATGTTTTGTGTTACCATGCGTTTCCTTAAAGATAGAAAGACTGAAACTTAAATGGCTATCATTATTTAGTGAATTCAGTTCAACTTCTCACTGATTTGCCAGAAAAACACACATTTTAAGAGGAACAGACCAAAAGTATGATCCAAACATTCCAGACATTCCGTAAAACTTTGAGAACTATGGTTAGTTAATTCCTTGAAGTCACAAGTGGTGGTGGTATGGGTAGAGAATTTAGTCGCTAGCTACCTGTACCTAAGGTATAGGCTTTGAGCCCGAGTAACTATCCAGCAGTCATAACTAACTGGGGCATTTACACACGCACGCGCACACACACACACACACACACACACACACACACACACACACACACACTTCTCATGCCTGCTGTACAGTAAAAGTCCAGAAATTACAGTTCAGCCATTAAAGCAAAGGCAATCTCCTGCCTGCCATTACAGTAAAGGTAAAATGAAAGCACAAGCACAGTTCTGCCATTAAAGTAAACAATTAAGTAATGTCCGTTAAAGTACAAGACATCCTGCTGCTCCTCCTGTTAAGGAAGTCACAGTTTAGTTGTAAATTAAATAATCTCCTGGCAGTGTAGTAAACGGCATCCTGCTAAGCAAAGCACAGTTCAGCTGTTAAATTACTTATGTAATCATTATCTCTGTCATGTCACAAGCAGAGTTCAGCCTTTAACATACTGTCTGTTAAAACTATATTCACTTAAAGTACTGTCCCAGTAAAAGGAAAGCCCATGTCAGCCATAGTAGCCATAAATTAAGTAATCTCCTGCCTCCCGCCAATGAAAACACAAATAAAACTGAGTAAATAAAGGCACAAGCAAGAGTTCAGCCACTGAATGAACACTAAAAACTACATTAAGTTAAAGTAGTGTCCACAGTCCCAGTAAAAGGAAAGGAAAGCACATTTCAGCCGCGGCCATAAATTAAGTAATCTCCTACCTGCTGCTGATGAAAAACGAAAACACAAGCAAGATAAACTCTCTGTAAACAAAGGCACAAGCAGAGCTCAGCTGTTGGACTTCCGTGCTCCACAGTAATCACACATTTTAGCTGCTGTTTTACCTGGGGGAGGAGGAGCTGAGCCGCAGGAAACTTGAATGCAGCCGTTAAATAAGTAAAGCTGCTGTTTGTCATACCGAAAGGTGGAGTTGAGCCGGGGAAGAAGCTGTGTACAGTTTAGCTGTAAATTGAATAATCTCCTCTCCTGCCATTGACGAACAATGAAAGCACAAGTAAAATACATCTATACTTTCAGTAAAAGGCATCCTGCTAAGCAAAGCACAGTTCAGCTGCTAAATTACTTATGTAATCTCTCTCTCTGTCATGTCACAAGCAGAGTTCAGCTGTTAAGTATGTACTGTACATTAAAACTACATTAAGTTAAAGTAGTGTCCACAGTCCCAGTAAAAGGAAAGGAAAGTGCATTTCAGCCGTAGCCATACATTAAGTAATCTCCTACCTGCTGCCGATGAAAAACGAAACACAAGCAAGATAAACTCTGTAAATAAAGGCATAAACAGAGTTCAACTATTGAACTTCCACGCTCCACAGGAATCACATTTTAGCTGCTGTTTTACCTGTGGGAGGAAGAGCTGAGCCTCAGGAAACTTGGATGCAGCCATTAAATAAGTAAAGCAGGTGTCTGTCATGCCGAAAAGAGGATCTGAGTCAGGGAAGAAGCTGCGCACTCACAGACTGGTCTGCAGAACCTGACATTATCGTGCATGCCCTGTATGTGATGACATTAGGAGTAACAAATAAAAAAAAACACCCGGAAATTCAGAAATTAAAGGGGCCATGTGGGAATTTGTGGCACCTCAATATTTTGCCCTCAAAACCAGTATTTACAGAGGTATTCGGTACGGTTAAGAGGTATGGGTTACTCTCATTCTTATGCATTTTAAGTGCTCCAAACATGGTAGGTATTACAGGAGAAATAATATTTAAATAAGTGCCAATATCAATTCTATTTTCGAGAAACATATCATTTAAAGGCATATGTACTTTCCTGTAAGGTACATCCAATTCATTTTTACTGACCTCATGATATGTATCAGTATTTAATATAGCTAACATTCTTTCCTCATAATCAAACATGTCCATCATAACCAATCACCCTTCCCTTATCAGGTTTCATTATTCTTAATGCGTGATGCATAAGAAATAATAAATTTTCTTTCTTCCTTCATTAAATTATCATTCACATGCTTCCTATTATTAAGCATGTGCCTGATATCTAACTCACATATTCTTTCATATGTTGCCAAAATTAGATGCAATGGAGGGTTGAATGTGTTATGGACACGTGTTATATTATGTAAGTCATGATGTACTTCCTGATTGTTGCCAAATAGAAGTGTAAAATTTAACTTTCTTAAAAACAATTTTAAATCAATCAAAATCTGTGCAATATTTGGTTGCTTAAATGGTACAAATGTGAATCCTTTACTTAATAAATTTACTATAGATTCATCAATAAAAGTGCTAGAAAAATTGTATACTTTAAAATCTCTTAGTGTTGTGCACAATTACTGGAACATTATCAGAACAATTGTCAGAGATGTTGATACTAGTCGTATCAGCTTCAACCAAAATATTATCATATGAACCATCTAATTGTATTTCCTCCCCCTGCCTCGATACTGATACCCTCCTTTCCTCTGATTCGGTCTCAAAGGTGTATAAAAACCCTGGTTACCATACCAATCATGATTGTTATTAACATTCTGATTATTTCAATGTTTTATTCTCTCAGATCTTCTGAGAGGTGGAAACTGTTCATCATATTCCTCAAAATGGCCTTGGTAACTATCCTGCTGGGTATCATTAGTTAATGTATGTTGCTGCTGCAACTGCCCATATTGACAGTATTAATAAGATTCTCCACTTTTGTTCTCACCCTTGGTGGTTTTGGATAAGCCTGGCCTTTACTGTACTACTGCTGATCCCTTAACAATTTATTCTGCTTTTTGTACTTCAAGGCAGATAAAACATGCTCAATACTTATACAAATTCTCTCATGTTTATATTTATATCTATTGTAATTGACATCAGCTTGTAATTGTTTTTCCAAACTATCACATTCTGCTAACAATATATCTTCTTCTTCTTTTGTATTGTATTTAATTAATAACTTTAACAATTCAAAACCATGCCTGTCATACATGGCTAATAATTCCAAATGTAAGGGAGAATTCTCTATCAAACCTGAGGGGTAGCGCCATGTCCGTAAACCTTTGGGAACAACTCTGTTTTTGATACAGTCCTTTAAATACATATTCTCTAATTGTAATTTTTTAATTTATACAATTTTAAATCAAGCTGTTCCAGCCATGCCTTTGGGCACTTACTGATGAGGATGTACAAATAAGGGCTAAACTGCTGCAAGGATTTAAAATGGTAGCAAGGAGAGCAAGTAATTTCAAAAATGTATTGGGGAATGGTGCAAAGAATTATGTTGCCAAAAAACAAATAGGAACTATGAATAGATGTTGCATGTGTAACTACTGTAAGTGCATTCATCAGGGCCAGCATATAGAGATAAAAGGTACAGAATATAATATAAAAGGTAAATTTAACTGTAATTCTAAGGGGGTAGTGTATGTAGCTTTGTGCCAACTCTGTTCAGCAATCTATATAGGAAAAACTACCAGGGCCTTGAAGGAAAGAATCTATGAGCACATATATGCAATAAAAAAGACCAGTTGAATAATGCTTTGGCAAAGCATGTCCATGAATATCAAAACCATCATTTTAAGTTTGGGGTATTGCAGCAGGTTCTTTGCAATGATAAAGGAGGTCCATGGGAATTCCAGCTGGAGAGAGCAGAGCTTATTTGGCAGCTATCTCTCTATTCTTATGCTTGGCCAGGTCTTAATGACTTTTGTAGTATCAATAGTGTCTTACAATTATGGGTATTAAATAGATAAAGGATGATTGTTAGATAGATTGATTTATAATGTATAATCAAAATCATTTGCATTGACTATATTTTTATATAATAATTTTCTATATATATTTGTACATATTTATATCCACATTTATGGCTAATAGTTTTGGGGTTTTGTGATTATGAAATATTTAGTCATGTATTTATTGTATTATGGTACTTATTACACATTTCAGTTATTTGTAATTTTTATATTTAGTAGTGTAACAGTTCATTAGGGCTTATTATGTAATTTCCTGAAGAGAAAAGGTGCCAGTTTTAACTATATAAGAAGCCTATTGTATATTTTATTTTGTCTGAGGACGTTTGCTATTCTAGTGAATGAAAAGCGCTTCACAATTAACACTGCTTTCTGATTATTTAACTGCCAATATCTCTCTCTTTTTATTGTGGCTTGTTCATTTATTCTTTGTGGTAAATCTGATCACTAGATTAATAATTGTGAAAAGAGAAAGTGTTATACATGTGGGGAATTAGGACATGATATGAAGATGTGTGAGATAAAATGTTATAAATGAAAGAACACAGGGCATATATATATATATATATATATATATATATATATATATATATATATATATATATATATGGGTCTACTTTACATTACCGAAACAACACTTCACCGACACACAAAACACCGACCCCAAATAACCGAAAACACACAACACCGACAACTCACAAAACCGAACACAATTACACCGACACAAACAACGTAAACTACACATGACACACAATGACATATCCACTATCCCTAACCCAAACCTAACCCTAAGGTCCGACACTACCGCACAGTTACCCTACCCGCACCCTAACCCTCACTCACTTAACCCACCCCTACACCTAAAGACTGTCACTATCGCACACTTAACCTACCTGCACCCTAACCCTAACGCACTTAACCCACCCTAAAACATAAAGCCCGTCACTATCGCACACTCACCCTACCCGCACTCTAAACCTAACTCACTTAACCCGTCCCTAAACTACAGTCCGTCACTATCACACACTTACCTTACCTGAACCCTAACTCCGACACTACCACACACTCACCTTTCCCACACCCTAACCCAAAATCCCACAATATCTCACACTTACCTGACCGCTCCTAACTCCGTCACTATCGCACACTTACCGAGTCGCGCTCACACGTTACCCTTGTCGGTCTTTCGGCTGTCGGCAAATCACCTTTTCGATCAACTTGCTTGTCTGTCATTTCGTCTCTGTCTTCTGCGTGTCGGTGAAGTGTCGTGTCGGTAATGTAAAGGGGACCCATATATATATATATATATATATATATATATATATATATATATATAGAATGTAAAGAGACTGAGTCAGACATTTTAGATAATCAGACTTATCAAGGACAAAGTACATTTAGAAGTAGAATCAGAAATTATAGATACACAAATTGATAATATATAGACGGTGTTCTAGAAAGTGAACAAGAAAAACAAGAAATTGATCATGAAAAAAGTAGTTTTAGAAGAAGAAGAAAATACAGATGTTACTGACATGGAAGACACAAAATTGAATGTAGTTAAACAACAAAGAAGTTCTACTGGTAAAAGATTAAGGGAAAGAAAAATATAGAAGGTCATAGTAAAGAAAAATTAAAGGGAAGGGATAACTTAAATAAACAAGATACTGGTACTTGTAAAGTTTGAACAATAAATGTTAATAGTCTGAAATATTTAGTAAGAAGGATAAGTATAATTGAATGGTGTAGACAACAGGATAGTAATATTCTAGATGATTCTAGATTTTTAACTAAAGAAGAAAGATATCAAAGTGAAATAGGGTGGGAAAATGTAATTTGGAATTTAGGGAAAGAGACTTGTTTAGGGGTAGTTATTTTGTACAAAGATACAATAAAAGTTTTAGATACTGTTTTAGTTATTCTGGGAAAAGTTACTACTGCTGATATAAGCTGGAACAATCAGGTTTTGAGAGTTGTTGCAATTTATGCTTATAGGACAAAACGAGAAAGAGAAGAAATGTTTAGAAATGTAATTCAATATGTTGTTATAAATATAGAGCTACTTGTGGTAGGAGATTTCAACTGTAACTTAAGAAGCCAAAGGAAAAAAGACTATGACGTTAAAAAAGTATTACAAATTATAAAATGTGGGCAATTGAGAATTTGGGATAAAAGTACATTTACTTACCGTAGAGAAGAATGTAAAACAAAAATAGATTACTTTCTACAGGATTGTTAATAGTAGAAGAAAATGTTTTGAAAACAGTTTTTTTCTAATCATAGAGCTATTTGGATTCAGTTAAAAGGAAATGATGAACATTTAAAAATAGGCAAAGAGACTTCAAAGAATAAATGAAGTTAAATGGGAAGAGCTAGGAAAATACAAAATCCTGGAACTATAGCAAGATCGTTTAGAGATGAAAGCTTTCTATAAGGACTGGTCAGAATGGTGGTTGTATTTTAAACAAAAATATAAAAAATATTATATGTAATGTGAACAAGAAAAAAGAAACAAAAAGTTAAGTATGAAACATTAAGTAATGAAATATTTGACAGTCTGGAAAGAAATTAATATTTCTTTGTTAAAGAACAAGAAGTGCGTAAGATGAATAAGGCCAAAATAAGGCATTTATTGAATAGACAAAGGTATTTTCTGCACAGAAAAAAAGAAGAAATTGCACCTTATTTGAGTAAGATTATTAAGGAAAGTAATAGTATAATGTGGCAAATGAAAGATATAAATGGTATAGTATATAATACACAGGATATATTTTTGAGAACAGCAGAAAATTATACAGAAGAGTTTTTAAAGGACAAAACATATAAGCACATAATAAATGGAAAGTAGTTCCTTTTTAGAACAAGATAGTAAGGAAATGGAGAACAATATTGCAATGGAGGAACTGGAAAATGTATTAAAATTAGTTAAACTGGAATCAGAAGCTAGTCTGGATGGAATAGAATATATACTGTATAAGAATATGACTAGGGTACAGAAATTATATGTTTAATGCTGTTAAACATATCATTTAACATATCATGAATAGTTAAGTAAGGGATTCTTGTATAAAGAACTATGTAGTGGAGCAATGTTATATACCAGCTATGTTATATGGGTTGGCGACGGTAGCATTGTCGAAAAGGCAGGAGTCAGAGCTGGATGTGGCAGAGTTAAAGATGTTAAGATTTGCACTGAGTGTGACTAGGATGGACAGGATTAGGAATTAGTATATTAGAGGGTCAGCTCAAGTTGGACAGTTTGGAGACAAAGCAAGAGAGGCGAGATTGCGTTGGTTTGGACATGTGCTGAGGAGGGATGCTGGGTATATTGGGAAAAGGATGCTAAGGATGGAGCTGCCAGGTAAGAGGAAAAGAGGAAGGCCTAAGATGAGGTTTATGGATGTGGTAAGAGAGGACATGCAGGCGGTTGGTGTAAAAGAGCATGATGCAGTGGACAGGAAGAAATGGAAACAGATGATCCGCTGTGGTGACCCCTAATGGGAACAGCCGAAAGAAGATGATGATGATGAGTGGAGCAATAAAATTTAGATGAACAAAAGGTTGTAAGGATGAAATTCAGAACTGGAGACCAATACTAATCAACAATACAGATTATACAATATTTAAAAAGACTTTACAGAGCATAATGGAAAGTAAAATAAGTAAAGCTATGAATAAAAATAAATATGGTATAAAAGGAAAAAGTGTGAAAGAGTTATTTATAAGGGAAGTAGTAAATGATGTATAGAAATAATCAAGCTAGAATTATGGTAGGTGATGTAAGCAAAGCATTTAATTCTTTTCAGCACAATGGGTTATGGGTTGTATTGTGATCATATAATATAGGGAGTAACATTATAAGAGTATGTGTTATGGCATATATGTTTTAATGTAGTTAGGGCATTAATTAATGGTTGGATAAGTAAGGAAACAATACTTCTGAAGAGTATAAGACAAGGATGTCCCTTGAGTATTATAATATATTCTTTAGTAATGAATGTGATTTCCCCATTTATAAATAAAGAAATGGAAATGATGAGTTACATATCTAATGAAGGGGTAGTTGTGCCAATTTTGCTTTCTTATGCAGATGATATTAATATTACTGCAAGAAATACCCTAGGTATGAGAAGAATAATAAAGGTTTTGCAAGAGTATTTAAATACTGTAGGATTGAAAATAAAGAAAAAGTCAAGGTTTAGGTTTTGATGGCATGTTGAGAGGTGTTAAATTAAAGTGCTTTTGATTTGTTTTGGGAAACCGAAAAATATATTAAAGTTATGGAAAGGACACATTTTAAAAAATGAATAATATGCGCAGGTTTTAGAAAATTTTCAGATTGTCATTTAAAAAGAAAGTTTATTTGATTAATTATATTCTTTTAACAATAATATCATATTTAGATAATGTCTTTAGTATACCTACTTTATGTGAAAAGCAGGATTATAATATTTTTTCATTTATTTGGGGTTCTAGATTGAATTCCATAAAGAGAGGTATACTGAATGTTGATAGAGAGGAAGAGACTTTAGAATAAATAAATCCTATATGCAGCATCTTTGCATTTATTTTAAATAGTAACATTTAAAAGCGTAACAATGATTCATTCCTAGAAATATTGAAATTTAAGTATAAAGATGAATGGTTATATACTTGGAAAGGAAAAGGTTATGGACTAATTGTGAAATAAATAATTATCAAGAGAAAAATTCCTCATTGAAAATAAAATTTGGTGAGATAGATCATATAAGAAAATGGTACAATGATGTTTGGAATAAATATTTTTGTGCATACCAATGGAAAGAGTTATCAAACATTAGAATTGCAGCAATTCAAGATAGAATGTCAAGATGTAAGGTTGAATGTCATGATTTTTTATAGAGACTTACTATACAAAAGCTTCCAGTGAAAGCAAATATGCCATATAAGAAAAAATATATAAGACTTGTTTGTATTGTAAAGAATTTGAAACCAGTGAGCATGTTTTACTTGGATTTAGATGAATTAAAACTTTATGGAAGAAGTTAATTGATTTGAAATATTTAGACAGAATCAAACATGCAAGTGAATTAAATACTGACATGATTGAATATGGTTACTATAAAGGAAAAGGTGAAAAGCATTTTACAGCAATTGATACAAAATGTTTTATATAATGTGGTTAATTTGGAGTCAAAGAGTTAAGGAAATTTTGTGCAATGAAAATGGGATTTGGCAATGATATTAAAGAAGATAAGATTTTGGTTGTGGAAAATTGAATGGGGATCGCATAACTAAATATAATTTTCCTGTTATTTTGTAAAAAAAAATAATGTAAATAATGTATATATTGTAAATATGCATATTAAGTTTATTGTAAAAATGTGTTTTCTTTTATAAATAAACGACCCCCTATTCATTTTGATAGATGCTGTGGGATTTTTTACATCTACCTGAACTACCATGAACTCAAGCAGATGTGGCCTAGATTTAACATCTCATCTGAAGGACAGCACACTCTTGAGTGCAGCACCCCTTGAGGCTGCACTGTAGTGTCAGCATTTCATCTTCCTGGTGTGGGAATAGAACCTACAGCCTTCTGCACTACAAGTGAATGTGCTACCTATTGTACCACTGACACTGATTCATGTAATCTGATCTGGAGCTTTCCTCCCAATGCCTCTGCTGAAAACTCCATCTTGGTAAACAGATACTAATCTATAAATAAATAAATCAATCAATCCTAGATGCTTTCCAGTCCTGGCTGTAACTACTGGCCTCCTGGTTAATAGAAATAAACACAATTTTGCAGTTGCAGGCTTTCTTGATCTACTGGAACTTGGAATCTTGCTGGAGCTCATGCATTCCCATTGTAGTACACACAGTCCTTAACTTCTTAGATTCACACCAAGGGTCATTGCTAAGCAATTAACTATGCCAAGAACGTTATCAGGCCCTTATTTGTAAGCCTCTTTTGCTCAAGATAAAATAAATCATGCTGAGGAAGTGACTGAACTATCATTGTTAGATGAATGATATCCAACTATATCTCTCCTTCATTCAGAACTATATGCCAGCTCTTGCATCATTAGATATAAGTTGGATGCCATGTTTAATCAATTGAGGGATAGTTAGTTAAATATCAGTCCTAGGAAAAACCAGTAAGGTAACTTTTAATGCAAAATTAAGTCCCACCACACTCACTGGTTTCCCTTATTATAGTGGTATGTAGGAGACAGACTCAATTTTATATTTATGGTATACAGCTTAGAATATTGTACTTCTTGATCATCAAGTAAAAGATAAAGCTGCTGTAAAACCTTCTTATATGATAGGAGGTACATTATCCAGATTAAGTCCTGATTATCAGCTAAGACCCTGATGAGGCTGTGGTCAATTCTCACTGCATCTGGTTTGCTGTAATGCCACTTACCTTGAGTTTCATACCTGTAACCTTGACCATATACAGCATGACTGTTAACATATTATGATCATTCCTCTCATACTACAATTGCTCTGCATATTTTGCACTGTTTACAGATGCTCCAGGGGTCAATATATAAGACACTACAACTCTTACATGTAACAGGTCCTTCTCATGTGTCCTACAAATCACTTCAACATTCCATTATTTTGTGCAATTAACTCCTTGGTAGTAAATTTGATAAGAATCCATTAAGCTATAAAAGGGAAAGCTGGTGATTCCAGGTTGAGGCTTGGGTATTCTGGCTGAAACTTTTTTTTCCTTTTTAATTTTCTTATTTTCTAAAAGCTGGTTGTGATTTGAATATTTACTGCTTCAAAATAAATTATTGTTATCAGGATGGGATTTCATAACAAAATCTTCTCTTGATAAGCTCAAGGCACTGCTGCTCAATGCTAGGAGTCTAAACAAGGGACTGCAGTCTCCAGAAGCACTCATCACCTTGGAATATGCTGATATCTGTGCACTCACTGAGACATGATTCAAAGCTACAGAAAGCACCCTTGCCATGCAAGGCTACAGCACCTTCCATACATTCAGACCACCAACTGAGCAAGAAAGAACCAAAGGAAGAGGAGGTGTATCCATCTTCATAAATTAAGTTATAAGTACACCTCAAGACTGGTCAAACAGTATGACTCTCTCAAGCTACTCCATGTCCAACTAACCATAGGCAAAATCCCCTACCCCATCATTGCTAGCTATAGGTACCCTATCGTGAACCAGGAAAAACATACTGTGTACCTGGACTTATTGGAGTCACTCACCATGGAGCCCAATACCTTACTCATGGATGATTTTAACTTTCCGACCATTGACCAAGGAACATATACAACCACTAACATGCAGACTCCGAGCTTTTTGGGATTTGTCATTGTAATGTTTTGGAACAGTTGATTGGCACACCCACTTAGGGGCTCAAATATCCTGGACATAGTACTCAATAACAAGGGGGGAGCATTTCACCCCCCCCCCCGTGTAATTTCCTCTTTGGTACGATCAAACCGTAAAAATGTCTTCTTTGAAATAAATATGAGGCCAGATACCCCATCAATCTCAAAAACACTAAAGAATTTCTCCAAGGCAAATTGCCTCCTACTTAACAATGGCATATGAAATTTTAAAGCTCCCCAAACAAAGAATTCTATGCAAAGGTGTACACAAATGCCCTGGACAACCACCTGAACAGATGAATAGAATCAGTAATACCACCTGGATAAAACCCAGGTCTTGCCAGAAAAACAAACCAACCTGGTGGACCCCTGGTATAAACAGGCTATACAAGAAAAGAAAGAAACTAAAGTCTAAAAATAAGTGGAAACAGGCTCAGTAGAAGAAGAAATCCCTCCCTAGTTTAAACAAACAAATCAGAGATCTAGTCAAGTCCTCAAAAGGAAATTATGAAGCCTCTCCAGCCAAGGAAAATCACAAAGCATTTTTAACTATGTCCAAAATCTTAATGGGAATGCCTGGCTATTCACACAGCTGATTGTGGAAGGCACCACCCACAGCCAACCTGCTAGCGAATAGATTTGGATCAAACTTCACCCCCATCCCCACTAGTCGTGCTACCATTCCTCATCCTATTATCTCATCAGAGCAGGTCAACTATGCCCTCTCTAAGGCTAAAAACACAGTATCGATGGGCCCTGACAACATCCCAGGTTGCCTTCTAAATAACTTAAAACATGACCTAGCAGACCCACTTGGATCCGTATTTAACCACAGCCTCCAGGCAGGTTATGTTCTGGCAGAACTGAGGACAGCAAAAGTCACCCCTCTGCACAAAGGGGAACCATTAAGTGACCCAGGAAATTATAGACTCACAAGCCAGACTAATCTCATCAGTAAGACCTTGGAAAGAATCATCATAGACCTTATTAACAAGGATGCAGGATCCAGTTTGGATTCATTAAGGGTAGATCATGTCTGTAAAATCTGGCTGACTTTGTTTGAGAAGATCACCAAAGCCATCAATGGGGGAAAGATTGTGCATACCGCCTAACTTGACCTGGTCAAGGCATTTGACACAATCCCCCAGTCAGCTATCATATAGAAACTCTCTCAACTGGGCATAAACCCCTACATCGCCAGGTAGGTAGCCAAATGGCTCACCAACAGAGCACATACTGTCAAAGTGTATGAATTCACCTCAAGCAAGAGGCTAGTCACCAGAGGCATGCCAAAGGTTTCTGTGATAGGCCCTTTCCTGTTCCGAAATTATTTCTCAGAAGTCAAGGCAAACAGAGATGCCTTTTGGCTGACCAAGTTCACAGATGACTGCAAACTGGGGGCAACTACTGAATCTCCGAAAGATATTGATGTACTACAAAACGGATTAATGCAGACAAATGATTGGTGCCAGAGCCATGGACTGAAACTAAATTACAGAAAAATGCAGAATTATTTCCTTTGGAAAAGCAAATGCCCCAACTAATTACAATAAAGATAGTGCCCCCCAAGAGTAGACCCAATGGTTTGTGATCTGGGTTCTCAGGTTGACAGTAATCTGAACTTGGACCACCATGTGTGCACAGTGGTGAGGAAGTCCTTCTATGTGGTACAATGCATATGTAAGGGCATGGCATCCAGATCAAAAGACATTATAACTCCATTATACTCAGCCCAAGTCAGACCAATAGTTGAGTACAATGCACCCTTTTGCATAGACCACATCAGACATCTGCAACAGCTGGAGCAACCCCAAGAGGTTTCTCACCAGGAAGATACTGGATATAAAAACAAGTTCTACATGGAAAATCTGAAAGCCCTATCACTGTATTCAGTCTCCTACACACTACTAAGGGGCAATCTGTGTCTGGCCTACAGTGCAGTCTCTGATCTGGCCCTGATGTAAATGTTATGGGTCCCTATTATATCATCGAAAGAACAGTTCATCGAATGGCATTTTGAATAGCATTTTGTCTAACATGCCTTTCATCTAGCTGTTCTTACTGAGATCGCATTACAGTAGGAATTGGGAAATTTGCCTTTTCCCCACTGTAATGCGATCTCAGAGTTAATATATATATATATATATATATATATATATATATATATATATATATATATCTATATACACACACATATATATATAAAATTATATAATTACCGGGGGTAGTTCGATGAATAGCACTTTCAATGAAATGCCATTCGTTAAAGTGATGGTTCGATGATATGATATAGACCCATTCGTCAAAGCCTTTCCCTGATCCTTTTCAAGGGCAAAGTAGATCAATAGATGGGTAACTGTAAATTTACTCCTGGGGTGGGACCCATGTTCCTCATGGACAGAGGCAGTCATTATTAGATACGATAGTATAGGCTCATACTTCTATGAAGTTCAATCACCTAGCTATTGAACACTACTATACTTGGGTTAAATATGGCTAGGCTTGTAAGGGCTCTTGGGCCATTAGCCTAGTAATCTCCTATGAACCCATATGTGTAGAATATTCTAAAGCTCCGTAACAAGATTCACTCCTGTGGAGTCTAAGGTATCCTCAGCTGGATTACCTCTTCTCCAAATCCAGCCTTCCATGTCACAGCTTGATCCTGCTATGGCTGTTCATCTTATTTAGCATAATAACTCCACTGACTGCAAACATGTCCTCATAGTTCACAGAGAGTGCTTATATCCTGTGCCTTCTGTAAAAAGCACTCACTGGACTTTTATAAAAACATCCATACCAAAGAGTATGTAGCAAAATACAAAATGGTATACAATCTTATTTTATTGGGTATCATCAAACAGTCCCAGTCATACAGCACAAGTGCTAATATTCCAGAGTCCTTTTAGGTTGGCTTCAAGAATTTCTACAGCATGGATGCCGTAACTTGTCTTGTAACTTCTATTTTCCTCAGGGACAGAGCCAGATCAAGGTCCAATGAGGCCCTAGGCAGGGTAATGAATTAGCCCGCCCCCCCAATGATACTTATACACTGCAAAAACGATTAGTGCAGACAAGTGATTAGTGCTAGAGACATGGATTGAAACTAAATTAAAAAAATGCATAATTATTTCCTTTGGGAAAGCAAGTACTCTAGCTAATTACAATTCAGATGGTGCCCCCCAAGAATAGAGCCAGTGGTTTGTGATCTGGGTACTCAGGACTCCGAATTTGGACCACCATGTGTGCACAGTGGTGAGGAAGTCCTTCTATGTGGTTCAACTCGTATGTAAGGGCATGGCATCCAGAAAGGGTATTATAATTCCATTATACTCAGCTAGAGTCACAGAAATAATTGAATACAATGCACATTTTTGCATGTACCACATCAAATATCTGTAACAGCTGGCGCAACCTCAGAGGTTTCTCACAAGGAAGACACCGGATATTAAAAAAAAAAAAACAAGTCTTACATGCAAAATTTGAAAGCCCTATCACTGTATTGACTGCATTCAGTCTCCTACCCCCCCCCCCCACACACACACATACAGCCATTCCAGTGTCCCATTAGCTGGCTAATTCTCCCCAGTTACCATAAACACTGTTCAAAAATCTCAATGTGCATACTTGTTTTCTGCTTTACTTCTACAGTGATTACAGACATTTAGATTTAATTTAAAACTTTTATTTTAAATTGTACAGCACAAACACTGATAGACATTTGCTAAACAAGGCAATATCATCTCACAATGAAAACAGACTTAGCATTAAAACGTCTCTGCCTTTGAAACTCATGTTCATTGAAATAGCATTGAAACCTATAGTCAAAGAAAATGCATCTAGCCAGTGGTGGATAAAGTTTATCTTTAGGCTGTTTTCAAATCATAGCCCCCTTGCATACATTTTTAGGATCATGCAAACATGCAAGAGTTCTTTGATTCACCTTCCTGGCTGCATTAAATTATATCCCTTGTATAATACAGCACCACTTGTTAGAGTATGTTTTAAATTTATAGTTTTGAGCATTTTTACAGTAAGCAATGAAACAAAAAATATGAACCAATAATGACAAAACTGCCCAATTCAGAACATTTCAATCATAAAAGATCACTTGAACTCCTATCATTACAATCCACCAGTATCAGTCAATATACATAATCTCTGCAGAAGTAAAAATCATCTGAATAATTCCACATTAAAGACAACTGTAACTAATAAAGAGGTTGCTGCTAGCAAACAACTTTATATTTCAGTGTTTCATCTACAAATTCAGTGCCTGCTGTCCTTGAAGAAATAAATTGTCTATGTTACATTAAAAAAAATGGTAAGCTGGTAATATTGGATTAGGGAATGGATGGCAAACTGAAAACAGGTTTATAGTTACTAGGCATCTCATCCAAAGGAGGACACACTCAGGACTGCAGCACCCCACCCCTCTTAAAGTACAAGAAAGTATCAGCAATCTATCTAATACTGTGGGAGCAGAACCCACAGCCTTCTGCATCAAAAGCAAACATACTACCTGTTGTGCTACTAGCACTGCTTTTAAATTCTGCACCACAATAGTGACACCATTTGCTAATCAAAACAGTTGCACATTGTAAACTAACTTAGCAAGAGCAGCAGTAAACTTCTCTTCCCTTGAAGCTCACAATTCCTTGAAAATGCATTTGAAACTCAGTTCCTTGAAAAATGCACCTTTGTAGCTGGGGTAGAGGATTCAGGCTATTGCTTCCTGCAAATAAGATACTAGGACATTTCACTGTCACACACACAGACACCTCAACATCTTAGTGGAAGAAATCTGGACAAAGCCTAAAGTAACTAGGGACAGATTATAAATAATGCTCTCATGAATTTAGAAAATGGCTAGAATAACAGGATTTGGGTTAATATGCATTTTTCTAAAGGATATGAAGTCTGAAACTCAAATGTCTGTCATTATTTATTTACTTCAGTCCTTTATGAGGAACAGAACGAAAATATGGAGCAAATATCTGGACAGTTGAGAGGTATGCTACCTACCTACTTCTTACACACAAACACACACACACACACACACACACACACACACACACACACACACCTACCTAACAGCTCTCAACCAACCAGGGACAAATCCAGAAATAATCAGGGACAATCAGGGACACTTTTCCTATTTTAGTATTAGTAACTTGAGACATTGACAAATAACAGAACAGTAGTGAATATACATTTTCTAAAGTAAAATAAGTCTGTAACTTGAATTATTGTCATTTATTACATGCAATTAATCAGCTTTTCTCCAAAAGTCACCACATTTAAGTGGGATTAAGAGGGACAGAGCTAAAAGTTTAGTCAAAATCAGGGATATCCCTGAAAATCAGGGACAGTTGACAGGTATACTACCTCCCAACTTACTTCCCTCTTGCGTGCACACACACACACACACACACACACACACACACACACACACACACACACACACACACACACGGACCTCTCTCCTTCTTACACACACACACATACACACACACACACACACACACAGACCTCTCTCCTTCTTACACACACACACACACACACACACACACACACACACACACACACACACACACACACACACCTGAATCCCACTTCCACACATACTCCTACCTCCCTCTTACCACACACACACACACACACACACACACACACACACACACACACACACACACACACACACTCCGTATCTTTCAACCTCTTAGCACAGCAAATCTGGGCAAAACCAAAAATAATGGGGAACAAACTTTAAATATTACTCTTACAAACTTATGAAGTTGCTAGAATAAAAGGTATTGTGTTATTGTGAATTTACTGAAGGATATGAAGTCTGAAACTGAAATGCCTGTCATTATTTAATGAATTCTGTCCTCATTGATTTGCCACAATAAACCCAGAAACCACACATTTTATGAGCAACAAAATGTAAATATGAGGCAAAAATCTGGACAGTTGAGAGACACTTCCCTCCCTCCTTTATACACATACACACACACGCACACACACACCTACCTAAGACTTAAACAAGCACACACACCTACCTTTCACTTGTCTGTTCTTGGTCCATATTTCAAATGTCTTCTGGCATTCAAATTCCACACATGCAAAAGGTAAAGACGTAAATAACAGGTCACACAGATGCAGAAGACAAAAACAGGTTGCACACAAATGTTGTGTCTGTGCAATCAGATACAAAGGGCATTCATCTTAAAGAAGAACGCCCTTAAAATTATTTTTTTAAATTAAAAAAATAAATCTCCCGGCCAGCGACCCCCATCTCAGCCAGTAGGGGCCCTCTCTGAGCCAGTGGGCCCTAGGCAACTGCCTTGGTCACCTAGTGCAGGATCTGGTTCTGCTAAGGGATATGAATTGTGGAAGAACACCATAATTCTCCATGCTGGATCTGGTTCTGCTCAGGGAGATGGATTGTGGAAGAACACCATCATAATTCTCCATAATCATACAACAGCTTTAGAAACTACAAACAATGATGTGCCACTGGATTACCATTATGTCTTCCAAGGAAAAATCATATACAAAGATATCAGTTTACACATCAGAATTAAATCCTAAATTCCAACATTGCTTACACAAATTACTGTCATCATATCCCAAAAATTCCAGAAAATTTAGACAGGTTACAGAAAAATGTGTTAACACTTAAAACAAATAACCCTGTTCAAGGTAAAGTGCTTAATTCTTGCCCCAAAAACATGCAGGCTATAAAAAACTAAGTGCCAAGTATAATGAAGAACATACATTGCCTGTCCTGGTGCCATGCCTCACTACAATCCTTGTCTCCAGTTGCAAAAAAGACCTTGGTGGATTCTCCTAAATAAAGCCTCTAGTTACCTAGACAGGGATGTTGCTAGACCAGTAAATGACCTGAGAGTAGCTTGTTTCACATCTATAACCAAAGATGCCCTTTCTGAATTGACAAGGCTCCCCATAAAGCTATGCAGTCATATGTTATGCGAGATAGATTTCCTTCTTAAAGGACCGGGCCTCTATTAATTACTGATGGTTTCTTCCATCTCCTAGTTGTTTTCTTACTAACATATGAATATAGTGTGACAGAGAAAATTCAGTGAGTGGTCTGATAGTCACAACACCCTAAAATATCTCAGCAATGGTAGCTCATCCCACGCAAACATCTTTTACTCCAGTTGTCTACTCATAAGCAGGCGCAAGTCATGCCTGAAACTCTGCAATGCTGAGCAGGAGCAAAGCACATGTTCAAATTTGTTTTATTTTCTTATATCCTTTGGCCCATATCTCAAACATCTGTCTATAAACACAGAACATTCTGATACATTTTGCAGAGGTATGACAAATTGGCAAAAACAATGCCTCCCAAAATACTTTAGTCTCCTAACTGCAGCACTCTTACAAAATATGAAATATAAATGTTCCTGTCCTTAATCTGTGGAGACAGAGAGATCCAAAGTTGACTGTCAGACCATCACTGTAATATCTATGTACTGTTTTGAGATTCTTTGATATCCTTGCAAAAAAGAAACATTCTTATGCCTTCAGTTTCTCCAGCCAACTTAGGAAGGAATTCTGTAAATTAGGCTTTGTCTTGTATAAATACAAATACAAACAAAAAGCATATTTACAAAATGCGTAGCAACAACATGCTAAACAAATTGTTAGGGATCATCTATCTGAATTTCATCACCAAAAAAGAGATCAAAATCTTCCAGTGAGGCCTTGTAAACTGATTCAGTGTTTGGAGCTCAGAAGAGAACACTAGCAAAAGCTCCATTAAGTAAATAGGCATGGTTAAAGTATGCACCTGGTTCTTACTAACAGCTCTCCAAGACAGAGCACTGACTCCAAAGAACAGTGCAAAACTCTCTCTCCTCCAACCCATATCCTATGCCAAGAGCAGGAGCAGAGAAACGAGTGCAGTATACAGTTCAAGTTCCATCTATAGTAACACCAAAAAAAAAGTGTATTATATAGTGAAGAACTCTCAGCTCTGTCAATGGACAGTATTCCTCCAGGTGAGGTATCAGCAGCCACTCCTTCTCCTTTGGAATTTTCTGAATGTCTGCTTTGTTCTGATCAGCCTAGACCTGCTCCTCTTACAAAATAATAGTATTTGTATAGAATTTGTTGTAGACATCTCAGCAGTGGCTGTCTGGAAGCCCACAGTAGTTCAACATGTAACATACTCAACTTTGATGACAGGAAGATCAGAAAGATATGGGCTATATCCACACATCAAGTACCTGAATCCATGTTCCAATACAATAATGACACTGTAGTGCAGCATGTGTGGTGTCTACATTCCTGAGGTGCAATCATTCAGATGAGATTTTAAGTTGAGATTCTGTCAGAAGTTGCTATATCTAATACATGATTTACTGCATTGGTCAGGTCAGTAATGTTAGGATTCAACATTAGTTTTAGCATTCAGGCAACTTTTATTATAACCAATATGGCAGCCCAACATAAATATATTAGCACTTCAGCATCTCATACCCAAAGGACTACAGTTCAGAAACTGCAATGCTTTATGCTGCAGGTTATTAAGGGTTTTACCATACACTCTATTTAAAAAGCAATAATAGCATGTGGCGCAATAGGTAGCACACTTACCTTTGGTGAGGAAGACTGTTGGTTCTATTCCCACACCAAGTAGATTGCTAACACTGCAAGGCAGCATAAGGGGGGTGTCATCATTTGGATGAGATGATTAACCAAGGTCCCATCTGCTTGGGTTAGTGGCAGGCCAACTGGATGTTAAAGGTTCCATAGCAACTCACAGGGTTGTACACTCTTTACATTATAGAGATTTACAATCCTCTTGTTTTTAAAACATTTATTACATACAAACAAAAAAATACTGAACAATTATTCCCCTGCCCCCAATCTTTTTGCCATAATCACATTCATATTTTCCTTAATATTTTATTAAATAATTACTTCACTCTAGCCTCCCATTGTTTCAGATCACGCTAAACATATTTTTATCTATTTTATCAACTGACAATTTGTCTTTAATCTCATAACACCCATACAAAATTGTTTTCATATTAATAGCTTATTTATATTTCCCAAAGAAAAAGACTTAAAAATCTTATTCCACAAATTCTTAGCCCTTTGACACCCTAAAAACATGCTCTGTTGTCTCTATTTCATCACAAAATAAACATATTATATCCTTGCAAATGAACTTTGTAAAGTATGTTACCTTAAGTAGGTAACCTGTTATACAGTCTCCACAAATAAATCTTAACACTGTTGAATGTCACTAAATCTTTTTTCAACAAATTATATCAAGAACCTTATTAATTAATCCTTCCTGATGATTTACGCTATAACATCTAATATTAATATCCTTGTACCACTTTTCCCTAGACATATTAGTAATTCTATTAACAAGCCACCAACATTCTTATTCTACACTGGTATTCAATTATTTCCTCTCATAATCCTTTTTCCTTTTAAATCTTCATTCACTCTTCCACCACTCTATACTTACTTGTAAGTATAGCTGATACTAAACTTACATTCGTCTCATCTTTTTCACTCAAAATTTTAAATAAATTCACGGAAGCCCCATAAACAATAAGATTACTTAAAGTAATCTACCATCCCCTCCTAAGAGGATTTAACCTACTACTCCCCCCCCAAAAAAAATAAACACTAATTGCAACAAATCTTTCTCTATTTTATTTGGAATCATACAAACCTTAGCCAAATATCATATTTTCCTAGAATAATTGAATTAATTAAATAACCTTTTTCTTATGAGACATTCTAAACATCTTCCATAACCTCCATATATTAATTATTTTGTCAGCCAAAGCTTTCCATTGATTATAAATGACTTCCTTCTTTCCAATTTTTACTATATATTTACTTCTCTAGCTATAAACTTAATATATATCTCCATTTTACTAGACAATAACTTTTCTGTTATAACTTTTAATAACTTGTAAATTTTCTCTTTAGCGAAAAGATTTATTGATAAAAACAACAGCTTTCCACAGTATAAATCTGTCTTCATCAGAACAAACCATACTAAAACTCATCCTCTTATATACAAACCTCCCACAAAGAAAACCCGCCCTTTACATCAATTAATCAATTATGTCATTACATTCAAGCTCTTAGAAGCACAAACTTGAACTACAACTAACCTTCAGTAAAACATAAAATCCCCAAAACAATCACTAATACATCTAAACATTCTGCCCATCCAACGTTCATCTTTTCCAATAACATCATTTGTATATGATAAAAACTTGGGATTCTCACACAGTTATTTAACATATATTTTCCTTCTAACATCCTACTTAACACCTTATTTGCCACTGCATTCATACCTAAAACTAAATCCCACTCATAGGACGACCTGGCCTCAGACCTCTGTTCATATTAATACCTGAACCTAACCAGCCATTAACTAATATCTTCAACTTTGACATTTTATAAACGGATTGCACCACTTTCAAAACTCTGTCATCCATACCATACTCTCTTAAAACCTACTATAAACTACCATGGTCCAAAAAATCAGATGTTTTAACACCAGCAATTAATATTTTTACTTTCTATTTTCTATTTACAATTTCATCTACAATTTCTCTTACAACCAGTAATAAATCCTGACTATACTTATGCTTAACTCCAAAGAAATCTTCAATAAAACGTCTTCAATAACCTCATTAAATCTAATTTGTAATATTTTCATGAAAGTCTTATAAGCCAATTATTTAATGTTATGGGTCTTCAATTTCCAATATAATTCTTTTCACCTTTCTTTTTCCACATAAATTTTATAACTCCTTCAAAACTATTCTCATCTATTATACCCACTGCAAAAATTCATTAAACACTTTTACTGATATCTTTTTTGTTGTTCTCTTACGTGTTTATAAAAATAATAACGTATACCATTCAAACCTGAAACAGGTTCCACATTAACAAAACATTATCCTATTCTTCCAACATAATTTCTCTTACTAATTTTTCATTATGTGCTTTAGAAAATGTAATGCCTCAAATTACTTTGTTTTTGTTAAGCAAATTTGTAAATTTCCTTAACATATATTTTACATTCAACAATATTTCCTTTTGATTCTTCACAATAACCCCATCACTAATTTTTATCTCATTTATATTACCTACTAATTTTTTACCTGTTTACGCAAAAGGAGAAACTTCTTCTTTCTTACCTTTTAACAAATACTTTTGCTTAAACAAATGTTAAATTCTCCTTTTAATCTCCAAAAAGTCCTTTTCATATCTAGAAAATTGTCCACGCCAAGCTAGTATCAAGCGTAGTATAAATACTAAGATGTTATGTGTTGTGTTTATTCTGAAGAAGTCAGGTGATGTTGCTGACAAAAGCGCTCAATAAACGGTTTGGATACTAGCTTGGTGTGGACTGTTTCTTGACTAGTTCTACTATCATCTTTTATCATTTGGTATTGTGTGTGGTTCTTGGTTTTGGATATCTAGAAAATTCCCAGAATTATTTTCCAAACTACTAAACAAACACTTTATATTATTTTCATATACAATTCTAACTAGCTTTCTTTTATCCAATCTCAAATCTAAAAATATATTTTTACATTTTCTCTTTAAACACAAACTACCATTTGGCCATGCCACATAAAAATCTCTCATAATGTCCATGGCAAAACAAAACTCTCTTTCCAAAATACCTCTAGCAATACCTTTCATTACTAATCTTTTAATTCCTTTTCCTTCTGTTATTCCTTCACTACCTTCCCCACAGCCAATTAAAATACTTCTATGATCAGAAAATCCATTAACATTTTTCACCTTTTAACTACAATTACTGAATTAGATAACATAAAACATCAAGTTCTGTACGTAAAGCACCCCTATTATATGTCCACACTTCTATATTACATAACTTTAAATCACCACATTCCAGAACTTATTTAACCCTACTAATGTCAACTCCTTACTTTTTTTCACTTTCTTAACCCACAATTAAAATCTCCCATTAGAATTATGTTCATACATATTAAACAGAATAGCCCTTTGGTTGAATGCATCATGTAATTCAAATTGAAAGTGTCTACATGAATCAATTATAACCTCAAATATGGTAATTGAAACAAAATGTAATATTTCATCAGACACTAGTATAATGTATTGGGTACTAAGAGACTATTGCCTGAATAACAGCATCATTGCTACCTAAACGTTTTGAATTAAACATATCTTATATAACTTTAAAGCAGTAATAAATAATAATTATTTAGTCAAACAATTATTATTTTTGATTTTTTCAGTAGCCTGCTCCATTGGTTGTCTGGAATCCTTTAATGAAAATATAGTATCTAGTCTTGAGAAGAATAATTTAAAATGTTGGTACCAATTTTTAGATGGGAATAAAATAAGTTCTGCAAAGAAACTCTTAGCCAGATATAATATAAATAATGTAAATTGGTTAGATATACAGACACTAAGGGAATTCATACATAGTAAATTACAAATAACTTTAGTCATGAACACTAAACCCACTGCAAAAAGTTTAGGATTTTTCTTTCAGATTAATACTGTTAAATGTAAAAATAAGTTGTATTTATCAATAATCTACAACATTTTGAGATCTGAATTTATGGATTTTATGTGACCCAGTGGGAATATTCTACAAAAATAAACAAGGAATCATTTTCAGAAGTAAATAAAATTCTCTAGTTAAAATCTGTAAGCAACTCCACATCTTCCATTTATTGGAGAATTGTTATGTGGAAGTTCTTACATAGAAGTTTTCTAACATAATCTAAAATAGTATTTTTCTTTAGAAAAGACAATTTAAGATGTTGGAGGTGTAATGATAATTTAGAAGTAGACTGGAAATGTATGGTCCTTCTTATTTCTTCTTCTTTCGGCTGCTCCCATTAGGGGTCGCCACAGCAGATCAACTGTTTCCATTTCCTCCTGTCCTCTGCATCTTGCTCTGTCACACCAACCACCTGCATATCCTCTCTCACCACATCCATAAACCTTATCTTAGGACTTCCTCTTTTCCTGTTACCTGGCAGCTTCATCCTTAGCATCTTTTTCCCAATATACTCTGCATCCCTCCTCAGCACATGTCCAAATCAACGTAATCTTGCCTCTCTGGCTTTGTCTCCAAACCTTCCAACCTGGGCTGACCCTCTAATATACTTATTCCTAATCCTGTCCATACTCGTCACACCCAGTGCAAATCTTAACATCTTCAACTCTGCCACGTCAAGCTCTGACTCCTGCCTTTTTGTCAGTGCCACTATCTCCAACCCGTATAACATAGCTGGTCTCACTACCCTCTTGTAGACCTTCCCTTTCACTCTTACTGGTACTCATCTGTCACAAATTACTCCTGACACTCTTCTCCACCCATTCCATCCTGCCTGTACTCTCTTCTTCATCTCTCTTCTACACTCACCCTTACTCTGAACTGTTGATCCCAAGTACTTAAGCTCATTCACCTTTGCCACCTCTATTCCCTGCATCTTCACCATTCCTCTATCCTTCCTCTCATTCACACACATATATTCTTAGTCCTGCTGACCTTCATTCCTCTTCTCTCTAGAGCATATCTCCACCTCTCCAGGGTCTCCTCCGCCTGTTCCCTACTCTCACTACAGATCACAATGTCATCTGCAAACATCATAGTCCAAGGGGACTCCTGTCTGATCTCGTCTGTCAACCTGTCCATCACCATTGCAAATAAGAAAGGGCTCAAAGCTGATCCTTGATGTAATCCCACCTACACCTTAAACGCATCCGTCACTCCCACCGCAGACCTCACCGCTGTCACACTACCCTCATACATATCTTGTACCACTCTTACATACTTCTCTGACACTTCCAACTTCCTCATACAATACCACAACTCCTCTCTAGGCACCCTGTCATATGCTTTCTCTAACTCTACAAAGACACAATGCAACTCCTTCTCTGTATTTCTCCATCAACACTCTCATAGCAAACATTGCATTTGTAGTGCTCTTTCCTGGCATGAAACCATACTGCTGACCACTAATCATCACCTCCCTTCTTAACCTAGCTTCCACTACTCTTTCCCATAACTTCATGGTCCTAAAATGTCAAAAGGTTGTTCCATTCTGGGAAGAATTTGGAAATTTTGCTAAAGCCTTGTAGTCAAACATATGTGATATTACAAATTCATTAATTCTGTTTAATGTTCCAATTCCAGATCCAATTCCTAAAACATAAGTGCCTCTCCTATGTTCTATCCTGGCTATTGCCAGAATGGTCATTATGTTAAACTGGTAAAGCAAAAACTTCCTCTCTTTTTCTGAATTTACTTGTCTAGCAATAAGTGTGTGTAATAAAGAACTACAAACTTTAAATAGCAGAACTATGAACATTACCCATAAAACTTTCTTGGCAAAAACTTAAAGGATTTATTAGAGCACTATTAATATTATTATGCATCTCAGCATTTGTTATGGACACTGTATGTTTTTTCTTTTTTATATAAGTATTGATTTATGTATCTCAATTCATGTAATTTAAAATAAAATAAAATACTAAGAAAAGAATTATGTTTATATTCACTATCAAATATACTTTTAATAAATCAAACAACTCTTGCTTTTGATTTGAAGTAAAAACATACACCCCCTATAACACTGAAAATATCCTTACCTCTTCTAATATCTATAACTTTAGAGCTTCCTGTTTTAATAATACAAAAATCTAATACTTTAATGTCCTAATTAAACATAAACACTACACCTGAGCATTTATCTTTCCCAAAATTCCATACTACACTTCTTTCTCATAAAACTTCTCTCCGTCTTTTTCAATTTCTTGACTAAATCTGATATCCTGCAAACAAATAATCTCAGCCTGACTTTTTTCACCATTGTAATATTGCTATTATCATTCCCTTATTAATCCAACTATTAACATTCACAGATACTAATCTACAATTATTCCTTTGTTTTCTTTTTAATCTTTGGAGAAATATTTTTTTTTTATTTTTTTATTTCTTACTCTTGCACCTACTGAATTCCTCTTTCTACCTTCTTTAACATTATCCTCCCAAACATCTGACTTATCACTTTCAACATCCTCTTCATTAATTTCATTATATTCACGTCATATTCCTATTCAATAACATTACTCACTAGACGTGCTTTTTCTATTCCTTCACCTTCTTTATCATTTATTATTTTTCCCTTTTAATGTCTCTACTGTAGTAATACACTATTCTTCATCAACTCCTATTATTTCTTTCCTCCTTTTGATTACACTCAAACAAGAAATAACCTACACCTTTACATATTCTACATTCCTTTTATACTTATTCATCATATGTTCCTATTCCCCACACTAACTACACCTGTTAGTTTTACAATCACTTATCAAATAATCAAAAATACCACAAAAGAAGCAAGCTTTTGGCTCCCCTTTTATTTACTAGTACTCCTATGACCAGCAATGTGAGTTATACTAGACAGATGTCAAAGTCATTCCAAGGATAGCAATCCTTTTTGTTCACAAAGGAACAAAAATCTTCTCATTAAATCTTCTGATTCAAATGTAAAGTCATATGAAACTCAATATATGTTCCTTTTCTAAATTAATCAATGATCTTATGCCCTTTGCTTCAAACCCTGAAGGTAATATTAGATGGTCCCAAATATAACCTCCAGCAACAGTCTCTTCCTTCTTCTTTCTTATATACACCCACCAAAATATTTTCTTCTAATAACATTTCCAGTACCTTTTGTCCATGCTACCACTTCTGCAAATGTTCTCCAAGCTCATTTCTTTCCATCTTGTTCATCTGATTTATTTTTTTTTTTGTTTCCCTCAAATGCCACATTTTTCAATGAAAATGCTTTATCCATCATTTCAGACCAGGGCATTTCCAACTACTCTTCCAGCTCTTCTTCATTAATAAGGAAACAAGTTTATCACTAGGCAATCCTCCAGACACCACTTCTGTCAATACAATCTCCTCATATTTTCTCATTTTAATGTCAGCTACACATTGATTATTTGTAACATCCACAGCATCTTTACCAATCAAAGTATAGTAAAACTACAGATGTACACATTACAGTCATGGCTACAGTATATTATGTCAAACTATGGTACTATCTTTAGTTTGCACCATGTACAGCTGCAGTTCAGTGGTATGCTGCACATTCACACCTGTTGTGTCCCACTTTTTTTCCACCTCTGTCTTTAAGTTTTGAGCTTGACAGATCCCTAGGGACACCACTAGTGACAGGTCCGCTGTCAGAGGTGAAGGTACCTATTTTAACCTTGTGGGTCCTATTGATGAACCAGTTGGCCACCCACTTGATGAGATAGGGATTTACACCAAGTTGTGTTAGCTTTTTGATGATGCCCAAATGGGGGATTGTGTCAAATGCCTTGACCAAGTCAAGGTAAGCTGTATGTACTGATTATCGTTCATCCAGGGCCTTGGTAACAGTCTCAAAGAAGTCATCCAGATTCAACGGGCAAGATCTGCCCTTGACATATCTGAATTGGGTGGGATCAAGTGCTTAGAAATTGTCTATGTCCTTGTTTATGAGATCCATAATATATGCTCCATGGCTTTATAGATCAGACTTGTCAAGCTAATAGGGCTATAGTTTCCCAGGTCAGTAGTGGCACCACCTTTGTGCAAGGGGATGACAATGGCAGTTCTCCACTCTACTGGAATGAAGCCTGTACTTAGGCTCTGGTTGAATAGGGTGATCAATGGCAAAGCTAATTCTTGCTGGAGATGGTGCAGAATACAGCCTGGGATACTATAAGGTCCCATGGAAGCTGTGTTCTTTGCCTTGGATAGGGCCTTTAACATGATCTATGGAGATGTGAGGTGCAGGACAAGTATTGTGGATAATGAATGGGCCTTTGGGGGGATAAGGGGTGAAGTTTGCAATGAACCTATCAGCCTGCAGCTTGGCTAAGTCAACAGGTTCAGTGTAAGTGGTACCATTAAGTACTAATTTGGAACAAACCTGGCTTTGCCATGGAGGTTTCTGACATAACATGTTCTACCTTTTTGAACTGGAGGGAGTTCAGATGGCTGTTAAACATCTTCAAGTACTTATGAAAAGAGTAGGGTTTCAAGAAATGTTCAAAACACAAATCCAAAAGCAGCTGGGGATGAAGCACTCCCAAAAAAAGCAAAATGCAACAACAAAAGTCCAAAATGGGAGTAAACAAGCATGGCTCTCTTGATAATAAATAAAAGACAAAACTTTTCAGTTTTGTCTTTTATTTATTATCAAGAGAGCCGTGTTTGTTTACTCCCATTTTGGACTTTTGTTATTTCAAGAAATGTTACTGCATCCACTTATATCAGTTACCATATTTCTACAAAGTTGAGATGCATTACATAATTGTTTTAAAATATTTTATATGGTACATTTCAATAGGCATATTTACTGATTCTTTTTCATGTTATATTAATTTAGTCTTCTATGGGATATTTAATGCAGTGATACTGTGCATTTCAAAAATGTAACAATGATTAGGTCATTTCCAGTGAATCTACATTTTTTTATTCTCATTGCTGGGCAAAATAAACTGTTTATGAAGATATATAGTGCTGGAGGGGTCTATATCAGATCATCGAAACGGCTCATTATCGAATGCCGTAACGTCAAACTGCAAAACCCAAACCCGAACCCTAACAATATCAAAACCTCAAAACAACAAATTTTTTCCCAGGGAAAAAAATTTGCTGTTCCTAGAAAAACACACATACCACAAGCACACTAAAAAACAGCAATCCACACACATACATTTAAAAGTTACATCTAACCCTACACTACACTGTACATAAACTACTATCTATCCACTTACCTTAACCCAGACCCTAACTCTATGGTCCGTCACTATCGCACACTCACCTCACCCGTGCACTAACCCTAACTCACTTAACCCGCCCCTAACCAGAAATTCTCACTATCGCACACTCACCTCACCCGCGCCCTAACTCTAACTCACTTAACCCGCCCCTGACCCCAAATTCTCACTATCGCACACTTACCTCACCCGTGCCCTAACTCACCCAATCCGCATCCTAACCCGAACGTCCGCACAATCACACACTTACCTTAACCCAACCCGTAACTTTCCACCGCATCGCTGAAAACAATGAAGCCACAACAATGGCCAACTGAATTCTTTCCCTAGGAAAGAATTCGGTTTTGTGCATCTTCACTGTTTTTAGCATTCACGATATTGGGTTTGATATTAGATCATTCGAAATTCTGCCATTTCGATGATCTAATATAGACCCGTGCTGGAGTATTATTTTGTTTTGCATATATTTCATTCTGTGCTGTTTCAGAAATGTTGTGCAGCCATGTTTTATACGTGTGTGTGTGTCTGTGTGAGATTTTTTTTTTTGTAGTGTGTTAGGGAGTGTTTTGGGTTTGTTGGGGCATGCTATTTATGTTTTTATATTATGAAGAATTGAACACTAAACAGTTTCAACCTTTCTAGAATCAATCTTATGTCTTTTGTTTTCTTTATTATTTGTGATCTTTTTTTAAGGTATGATCATTCATAATATAATCATGTCATTAGTGCCAAGTTTGCACTACTGAAGACCCCACTTAAACTTTTCAACCTCAGCCAATCTACAAGGTTTGTTCCTGATATCTGCAGAACAGCTGCTGTGACACCATTACATAAGGGTGACCCCTCTACCAACCCAGGAAAATATAGGCCCATCAGCCTCACCAGCCTATCATATCATATAGCAGAACTCATTTATGCAGACATAACTGAACTAGACCACACACATTTACAAATTTCAAGGGCAGTATCTGCCTCCTGAACTTAGTAAGATTCTTTGAAAAGGATACAAAGGCTGCAAAAAGTGTTCACTCTGTGTGTACTGTTTATCTTAATCTGGTGAAGGCTTTTAATGCTATTCCCCATGCTGGAATTATTGAAAAGTTTGACAAATTGAATATACATTGGTCCTCTTAAACTGGTCAAATGTGCATATTGTCAACATCTTTTTGGCTGCTCAATTTGGTCAACAGGAAAGCTGTTGACAGTGGTGTATGACTGCTATAATATTGGGGATGGGGAATTTGGCATTTCCAGAGTATTGTCTGATCTCAGAGATTGTATATATAATCTGTGGGGGGGTAGGGTTCTGCTCCTCACATGGGGGTGCACAGGGCAAAAAAAATTTGTTCTTTGCATATTCCAAGATTGTGTCTCATATCGTAGACTGTGGGTGATTAACTTTTTTTTTCAATCTGCTTGGGTTGCCATTTTCAAGTCGACGTTTTGGCATTTCAGGTAATTTTAGTGGATCCATATATTCACTCATACGTTCATAGTTTTTTACTAGGCTATCGACTATCAAGGTCTTTATAAATTTAGTTGAGCAACGAAACCCAGTTTTGTCCTCAAGTACATTGGAAACCTATATGGTGGGGATGGTAGGAGTATGTTAGTAATGAGGTAGCTAAGGGTTGTGTGTGGGAGAGTATGTTAGTTTGGGATTAGTAAACTTACTGTCAGCCTCTGCCCATTAAAGACAAGGAGGTCAGATTGGGAGGGAAAGTACGATTTCTCATTTCAATGGTCAAAGCTTGGCTTGAAAAGGCCCAGGGATGAACTCTATTTCATGAGAATGAACAGCCTCTTCCATAGTGTAGGGATCCTTTGAGACACATACTGGTCTCTCCAGCATGTTTTATTTATGTCGCAAGAAAGGTTCACGTCTTTGGATCTAGTTTTCCTGGAACTGTTTGTTTTGTGGATATACAAGAAGCCCATTAGAGCTAGGTCTGAGGATGCCTTATAAGCCAAGGAAAGATCACCTCTCAATAACCTGTGGGAGACTGAGTATAAAGAGGCAGGATCTTAAGACGATCTGTGTATGCCAGGGAATTCATACCCTGAATTTTCCTGGTGAGAAAGCTTTGAGGGCTCAAATTCTTACATTTTCCCTACTCTCTGAGCCTGTTTTCCTGAACAGTGGCTATCATACAGTTTTCATCCACTCAACACTTTCCTATCCACTGTTCTAGTCAATCACTTTCTACTCCTACAGTTTACTATGTCATAGCTTTTTACCCACTTAGCTTGTCTCACTGTTCCAATAATTCTTCTTTTATACTTGCTTATCAATATGTATGACTGTCTTCTTCCATTTTGATTTGCATAGCCTAATCTGTATCTCGTTTCCTCTCATTGTATTTTTATATTGTCTTACATACAGCTTCTCTCACTAATAGGGGTCTTGCATTGCCCACTCAGACTTTCTTGATAAACAAATGGAAAAAAAAAAACCTTCTTTCCTCCATTACATAACATGTTAATAAAAATGATCAAAGCAGTTAACTGTACAGTACTTTATAAAAAAGAACACAGTATGAGGTTGTCATCATTGCTAAATACCTTGCATCTCACACTGTCCAGGTTAAAAACTAAATGTGACTTGCTTTCCAAATGCAGTGATATTCACTACAAAAATAACACCAGCATTCTGATTAGGGTTAAGTTTACATCGTTAACAAAATAAACATTAGGATCCACACACAAATGTTTCTTCTGTGCGTACCACACAAATCCTAACTCTGTGCTCTGGGCCCTGTTTAGCAGAATGAAGATGATGCTACTGGATTCTGCATCCAGATCTCACACTTTTAACTGTGTTAAACTCCATTTCTGTACTGGCAATATTCATATTAACATTACTATTGTGTTTTATTTCCCACAATGCACAGCCTCTTGCTACAGGGCTGCTATGAGATAACCTGTAAATATACACAGGCTTTGCGATGTGTGGTCTTGTACCTCACTATGTCGACACATACAGTTAATATTAGGTATAAATCAGTGGCTTTGTACTTCATAAATATTGCCTCACATCACATGAATATATATGTTCAGACATGTCTGACCATGTACATGTACGGGTCTATATTCACACGTGTGACAGGGACTGAACAGTAGGCTAGGAAAACACCTCATTGATACCACATAACCCACAAATGTATTATAATACATAACAATGGCGTAAGTGGGATCCATAGCATTCCATGATCTATATTACTTTATTCTTTGTGCTGAATCTGCTTATCAAAACACAAAACAGAGCAACAGAAGAAGACGTTTTTGCTCATCAATACTGCAGTTCATCCTGCCCAACTCTCTCTCTCGCTCTCCACACCCATTCTTGTGTGTGTGTGTGTGTGTTGCTTTAAAAGGTGCAGTTAGGCTTTAGGTGTGGGTTTCCTGGATCTGGAAGCAATATATGCATCCTTCTCAGGAAAGAATATCAGAGTCAGAGTATATATAGATAAAAAAAAGCTTGATGAAGGAACAGAAGTATGATTCTTAGTGTTTACATTTCCTCCATGGGCTAAAAATAATCCCAGCTGCATCATGTTTGATAATTTTTGCAATTTGCATAATATTTATGCAACTGAAAATTAGAAAAAAACACTGTAAACTGTTTTTCTTCATTTCAGAAATCTGGAGGATGTTGTATATAATCTGAAGTCCACTGTGTTCATTTAGCCATATTTGACACCCATATTTTCAAATAATACTCTAAGTTGTTGTGTCTTTTGGCTTATCCCGGTTAGGGGTCACCACAGCAGAACTCCGGTCCGCTAATGTTTGGTAGTGGATTTTTACATGCCGAATTACCAGCCCTGACACAACCTTCAGCGAAGGCACTCTCATTCACGTATGCCTCCACACAGAAAATGCTCTAGCCGAGAATCGAACGGGACAACGTCTTGCTGTGAAGCAACAACACTACCGCAGCACCACTACCGCGGGTTCAAATAATACTCTAAATAATGGCCCTTTTATAAAGATGGAAAGTACAGTTGTGTACACTTACCATAAATGTAGATGTTCGAGTGTCTTCACTGTTGCAGTCATGACTGTAGGGTTCTCCCCTGCCGGTAGGCAGTCCTCGGTCGGCCAGAATCCCAAAGTCTGGGTCCGGCGTCGGCTGTTCAACCATGCTTCCTGACGTCAGAGTGCCAGGAGTACAAAGCCGACAGCCAACGCCATGTTCTCCAGTTTTTCTTGCCCCAGATGTCAGGAGTTCCAAAATGAGTAAGGTCCCATAACCTTTGCAAATACACCTCAAAAGAATGGTGAGAAAGGAAACCATACAAAGGTAAAAATAAGAGGGGACAGGAGGGAGGGAAACCCAGACTGCAACAGTGAAGACACTCGAACATCTACATTTATGGTAAGTGTACACAACTGTACTATGTTCATCGTGTTTCACTGTTGCAGTCATGACTGTAGGGTAGAATCCCAAAGCAGAGTGAAAGGGAGGTGGTCATAAAGTAGAAGGGGCGGCTAAAAGGCCCTGCAAGACTGCAGAAGCAAAGCCTGCCCTAGACTTAAAAGTAGAGAGGTAGATTGTAGTGCTTTGAAAAAGTATGCACTAAACTCCAAGCTGCAGCCTCCAAAATGTCTTTGGTAGGAACTCCCCTGAGGAAGGCAGCTAAAGTGGCAGCAGCTCTGGTGGAATGAGTCCGTATACTCCCTGGGATTTGTTTTCCATGGTGTGAATAACAAAATCTAATACCATGAGCAAAACATTTAGAAATGGTCTGTTTTGAAATGGCTTTACCTTGAGAACTTGAAGCATAAGAAACAAACAATTGCTCTGATTTTCTGATGTCCTTGGTTCTGTCCAGGTAAAAACGTAGTTGTCTGTGTACATCCAAGGAATGTAAGATCTTTTCCCCTTTATTTTGAGTAGTGGGGAAAAAGGTTGGCAAGTGAATAGTTTGATTTAAAGCCACTTTGGAAACCACCTTAGGCATGAATGCAGGATTAGTCCTTAAAGAAACCCTGTCTTGATGAAAAATAATATAAGGTTCCACAGCCATAAGAGCTTGTAACTCTGAAACTCTCCTGGCAGAGGTCAGAGCGAACAGGATGGCTGTTTTCCAAGATAAAAACTTGATGTCAGAAGAGGCAGCAGGCTCAAAAGGAGGTAAGGTGAGTTTTTCCAAAACATAGTTAAGATCCCAAGCAGGAATGGGAGGAGATCTAGGAGGCCTTAAGTTCTTAGCTCCTCTGAGAAACTGTCTCATGAGCTGGTGGGAAAAGATTGGAGGGTCTGTATTATAATGAGTGGAAATAGCAGAGGCATGAATCTTAATGGAAGAGAAAGAGAGACCCTTATGTAAGAGATCTGTCAGATAAAGTAAAATCAAAGGAATGTCAGGAAGAAGAGCATCAGAATCCTGAGCCTGCATCCAGGAACAAAATCTTTTCCATTTTCCTGCATAAGATTTTCTAGTGCTAGGACATCTGGCTTCTAAAATGACATCCATAACCTGCTTGGGTAGGAGAGAATGAATCAAAGACCCTGGATTAACCAGGCCGCCAGGCTGAGAGTTCTGACATGGGAGTGAAGAACCTGACCCTGATGTTGGGACAGATGGTTCGGAGTCTGTGGTAAAACCCAAGGGGCTCCCGACATAGGTTTTTTCAGAGTTGGGTACCAAAACTGTCGAGGCCAATTTGGGGCCAGCAAGATTATCATCTTGGGTTTGTCCTGTTTTATCTTTATTAATACCCGTGGAAGAAGAGGAAGAGGCGGAAAGGCATATCCCGAGAGGTTTCTCCAACTGAATGATAGGGCATCCACTTTCCAAGCTTGTTTGTGGAAAGTCCTAGTGCAAAAATTCTGTAGTTGATGATTGAGATGGGATGCAAAGAGGTCTATGTGAGGACATCCCCAAACTGCTGTTATCATCCTGAATATTTCAGTGTCCAGCATCCAATCGTGTGGATCCGAAAGGTTTCTGCTCAGACTGTCTGCCAGGAAGTTTTGCTTTCCTGGTAGAAACTGAGCTTGAAGGTCCAGATTGCAAGCTAGAGCTGTGTTCCATAGATTCATGGCTAGTCTGCAAAGGGGGTAGGAATGAGATCCCCCTTGCTTGTTTATGTACCACATAACTGTGGTGTTGTCTGTTTGTATCAGTAGTTGTCCTGGTTGTAGAAGATTCCTGAAGGCCCACAGAGCTTTCTGAACGGCTAACATTTCCTTTAAATTGATATGTAGGTGCTCTTGATCCTTTGTCCAAAGGCCCTGCATACAGTTGCCCTGAAAATGGGCTCCCCATACATAATCTGAGGCATCCGTGGTTAGTATCTGAGTGGCAGGAGGCAGACAGAAGGGTTTTCCTTTGTTTAGAGTACATGCCTTGGACCACCAAAGGAATTCCTTTTGAAGACAAGGCAGGACGGAGATCAGTATGTCTAAACTGTGACAATGCTGAGACCATACACTTTTTAGGTACCACTGTATCTTCCTCATATGTAGTCTTGCATATGGTATGAGAAAGATGCAGGAGGCCATGTAACCCAAAGCCTGCAGGAATTTCCTTGGAGAAAGCTGAGTTAAAGTTGCCAAGGTTTTGAAAGTTGAAGCCAGCTGTAATTGTTTTTCATATGTCAGAAATGCCATCTGGGTTTTTGTGTTTAGAAGAGCACCCAGAAAAGTTATCTGTTGCGAGGGAGTCAAATTTGACTTTTTTATGTTGACAGTGAATCCCAGGAACTTGAGAAGTTTCTGAACAAATTCTAGATGCTGGAGCAAGACATCCTTGCTGTCTGCCTGAATAAGACAATCGTCCAGATAAGGGTAAATTTGAATTCCCTTGAGTCTGCAATAAGCTACTACTGGAGCCAGGCACTTGGCGAAGACCCTGGGTGCAGTAGACAATCCAAAGGGCAGCGCAGAGTATTGATAATGCCTCGATCCGGCCTTGAACCTGAGGTATTTTCTGCACTCCTGCCTGATGGGAATGTGTAAATATGCCTCTTTTAAATCCAAAGTCACCATTCATGCATTTTTGGTCAGCATTGGAAGTAGCTGCTGTACAGTAAGCATCTTGAATTTTGGTATTTCTAGAAAAGTGTTCAAGACTGACAGATCCAGAATGGGTCTCCATGAATTTTGCTTCCTGTGGACTAGAAAGAGCCTTGAGTAAAAACCTTGTTCCATCTCTGAAAACGGAACTAGTTCTATGGCTTTCATAGCCAAAAGAGCTTCCACCTGGTTTAACATTAAGGCCTCTGGCCATTGATGTTTTGGAAGATCTGGCCATCCGCTTGGCCTTGGTAGGGTATGAAAATGGAATTTGTAACCTCTTAAAACCACATCCAGAACCCACTTGTCTTGGGTTATATGAGTCCAATTTTGGTGAAAAAGTGAAAGTTTTCCTCCGAGAGGGGCTTCCAGGCAAGAAGTTCCTGCAGCCCAACAGAGGGAGTCATTGAGTCTGTTTCATATGGGTTTGTGACCTGTCCTCTCCCCCTCTAGGGGTGGAAGCAGTCCACTGTCTTGATCTGTAAGAGGCTTGTGCTTGAGGCCTTCCTCGGGAGCATCTGTATCTACCCCTCTGAGGCCTGTCTGTATTGGAAAAAGACCAATTTTTAGTAGGCCAATTCCTGCTAAATCTGGGAGGCTGTACTTGTAAGAAATCTTTAACAGTTTGCATGGATTTCGCCTTGTCCTCCATCTTTTTAATCACCTCTTCAGCTTTAGATCCAAACAAAACATTATGCTGAACAGGAGCATCCAATAATTTAGCTTTTACTTGATCAGGCAAATTTTGTTCCTTTAACCATGCATGCCTTCTAATGACTGTGCCAGAGGCAGCAGCCCTACAAGAAGCCTCGAAGGCATCAAATCCACAGTGTAAACCATGCTTCCCAACTTGTTCAGTGGCATGCATTAAGTCATGTAATTCCTTATCATCTGCACAGGTGGAAATGGAAGTAAGCTTTTGTTTTAAAACAGACAGGAGAAATTGCTGGTATTTCAGCATATGAAACTGACAGTTTAAAGCCCTAATGGATAAAGTAGCAGAAGTGTACACTTTTTTGCCCCATCTTTCTAAAGATCTGGAATCTTTCTCAGTGGGAATGGGGTTTTTAGCAGAAGCGGCCTTAACTCCCTTAGGACCCTGAGAAATGGTTTCAGGGTCAGCAGTAGGGTTCTTGTATAAAACTGGTGGGAATCAGGAACCCTGTAATATCTGTCAGGCTTAACAGGAGCAGGAGGGAAAGAGTCAGGGGTTAAGTTAGCCTCCGAAAAAAGCATCACCCACAATATCCAAAATAGGAGGAATAGCCAGGGGTCTATGTTGGGGAAGAAGAAGAAAATCCCTTAGTCTTTTCTTAGATTCCGAATACTCCTGTCCTTCCCAGTGGAAATGTTCCCTCATTTCATGCAGTTTCCCCAAAAGAGAAATCCTCAGGGGGAGAAGCTGAAGGAATGGATTCCTCAGCATCAGAATCCTCATAAGGAGGGAAAGAATATTCCTGGTCAGAAGAAGAAACTGAAGAAACAGAAGCCTGATCAGAGGAGTCATAATAAACTTCCTGTCTTGGTCTTTTATCTGGAGGGGGATGAGAACCCCTAATCATAGTAAGTAAATCGTCCGCCATCTTAAGTAACTGTTTCTGTGACTTGGGAGCCGGATCAGAAGAGGCCTGTGTTGCAGTCTTTGATTTGGAAGGAGTCTTTGCCTTTGTCTTTGCCTTTATCAGAAGCTGAGTAGGCCTGAAAACCCCTTCGGAAGCCGGTACCTGCACAGCGGCTCCGGACCCATCTGAAGGAGCATTGTCCGAAGGTCCTGCAATTGAAATATTCAAAGGCCTAGATGGCTCCTCGTGGGAGTCCGTTTCGGCCATCGGTTCCGAAATGGCTGACAACAGGGGCTGCAAAAGCGCCTCACTGACGACGGCCGAACCTGAAGCTGGCTCTGCTTGTGCGATATCGTCAGATTTGGACCTCAGAGGCCTGTCTTTGTCCTTGTGTCGTTTGTGAATTCCGGTAGCTGGAACCGTATCCGACATTTTGTAATTAAAACGCCTACCAAAGTAATGAAATGCAAAATCGTATCTTCGTTTAATAGTACGTTGATTGAATCTAGCACAAAACCGACAACTAGCTACGTTGTGGTCAGGGCCTAGGCAAGGAATACAGTAAGAATGAAAATCCTTATGAGGTATTTGCTTCCCACATGAAATACAATTATTAACTTTTTCTGACATCGGACTGGAGCAAGAAAAAAGTTTCCCCAACGGGGTACTTAGCTTGAGTAGGAAAATAAAATCTTCGGACTGAAGTTTTGGTCAAAAAAGATTGTCAGGAGTCAGCCGACCGACACTTGTGAACTGCTATCACCGCACGGCAAGAAAGACTGGAGAACATGGCGTCAGCTGTCGGCTTTGTACTCTTGGCGCTCTGACGTCAGGAAGCATGGTTGAACAGCCGATGCCAGACCCAGACTTTGGGATTCTGGCCGACCGAGGACTGCCTGCTGGCAGGGGAGAACCCTACAGTCATGACTGCAACAGTGAAACACGATGAACATCTTTAAATATGGTGTTCATATAAGCAGCTGCAGGAAGAAGGGTCCAAAAGCCCTTCCTCAAACAGCTAGACATTTGTAAAGGACAGAGACAACTCCTAAATGCTTTATTCCATGCACGGGTCCCCTCAAATTATATATGGTATGATCCCAGTTATTCTTATTAGGGAGTAATATATAATTATCAACCATGAGATGGTAAGACATCATTAAGGAGTAATATATAATTTTAACCATGGGATGGGTAAGGCCACTCTAAGCAAATGGGATAGGTTAATTTGAGCACAAAAAGGGAAACTGGTTAGGCTTAAAATAGCCCTCAAGGGCAGCTAGCTTAGTACTTACCTATGAACCTAGATATACTCTAACCACTGCCAATAACTGCACTGTCCATCTAGCCTGCAGTTTGGTCAAAGAATCTGGGCTTTGAGAAGCATTAATCGAAACATGACATTGGTTTAGAATTAGGTTTAGGCCCATAATATAACCTTCTTCAGTTTATCAGTGGAAGAACCAGTGTACATTCCCACAGTTTATTATATAAATTAAATTGAGGTGACCCACAGGCTGGACACACCTGACTCCCTTGATTATCAGCATACTGCTGTATCTTGGACAGCCAGTATCCTTGCTGGGCTAGATAAACTATTTTTAAATAAACATAAGGTAAAAGGTATGTATTTTTGGCTATTGGATGATTTTAAAAAAGAATGTGAGATGGTGTACATTGCATGTTCTGGTCATTAACATAAGTGGTTATTGGTAAGACAACCTCAATTTTAAATGGTGAGATCAATACCTGATATACATATAGAAAGTGCATAACTTGTTTGCCAAATCTTGTATAAAATGAGCTTTTGTATTCCATTGATGAAGGGGAAGCAGGCGGTTTTCCACATATGCAGAGAAAAGTAATCTTGAGATCATGTATCTGATTTGCAAATATTTCCAAAATGTTTTAGGCAGGATGTTCCATGAGTTGCATAACCCTTTCAAGCTATGAAGGACCCTCTTACCAACTATTAATGTGGTCAAGTCATAAACCATTCAATGCCCAACTTTTTCCAGTTTACATTAATTTTAGGGTACTCCACATACAAAGCAAGGGTTGCCCAAGAAACAGACTAATGATCCACAAATCCTGTAGTTTTGAAGAGGGATTTTAGTGCTAAATGGTTCTGATATAAAGTAAGCCAGGACTTTAGGTGTACCAGCAATGATTTAGTATAGCAACAGAGGCCCCCAGGAAAAAGCAGAGAAAAATCTTCAAATCTTCCTTTCAATGACAGCCCAAATACACATGCTTGTGCGGTTGATACAGAATACATGGGCTAATCGACAGGCCCTTACATAAGTTCTCTACGCAGGGATACTCAACCCTAAAGATTCAGAAGGGTAAATTCTTGCAGCTTTACTGACCCTTTGTACACTCATTGCTCCAAATATTAGAATCCAATAATCTCTTTTTTACATCAAGGGTGGCAAGGTGTGGGTGGATGGGATATGCCAAAAGATATAAAATATCAATGGAGAAATAAACATTTTAACTGCCATTATGCACCCCAGTAGTGATATGTATAACTTTCTCCATGAGTAAATCCAAATGAAGGCTTTGTCCCAGATATTCTGTAGGTTAACCTTAACATTTTCTGGATGTCAGAAAAAAGAATTAGACCAAATTATCTTGCATTATTTGTCATGCAGTGATATGGTAATGACGGTCCTGTTGCTAATAGAGCTTTAGTAGCAGCATTCACTGGAAATAGTTCAGTTGGTGTTGACCCACAGCAGGAGATGACCCCAAAATCTTCCAGCAAGTCATGAATGGTAAGAAAGTCCTGCAATTGATTACTAGCAAAACTTAGTCATCAGCGAATATAGAAGGTTTAATTTCAACATCATACATATTCTAACCAGCCATGCAAGCATGCATACTGATCACCCTATTTAGGGGCTCAATAGCTAAAAGAAAAAGATCCGGTGAGAAGTAACCTTGATACATGCCTCTATGTAATGAAAATGGGTCAGAGATTATATTGTTAGTTAGGACAAATGCCAGGCAATTAGAGTAGCTTTAATCAAGCTCAAAAATTCTGTGGGAAAATACATTGATTCCATCACCTTCCATAAGTAATGCCAATAGATGGAGTTAAATGCTTTCTCAGAGTCTACAAAGATAGCAGCTAAGGGCTCAAGTACATTCCTGAGTCCTTGACTATATAAGATCAAGGAGCAAAGGTGGTCAGCACTACTCTTTCCTTTGATAAAACCTACTTACATGTTCAGTATTACTTGTGGTAGAATTCCCTCTAATGTCTTGGTTAAAATTGTGACAAAGATCCTAATGTCCACATTAATAAGGGATATATAGGTTGTGGCAGAATTACCTCTAATCTCTTTGTTAATGTTTTGACAAGGATCTTAACATGCACATTAATTGATGGCTTTGGAGGGATCTTTATTCGGTTAGGGAAGAAATATGATTATAGAATTTAAAGATGAATGATTTATGTGGAATAAGGATTGAAAAGCCTTGAAATGATACTCCAGTCCTCATGTCAGATCCTGCTACAGAGTGGCACATAGCTCTGCAATGAAACCATCAGGGCCGGGGGCTTTCCCTGCTTTCATGGACTTAAGTGTTCTAGAAGTTTTCTCCCTAGTGATATGTGCATGTAGTTTTGTGTGTATCTGTGTGCCTCTGAAAAGCTATGAAGGTGTGCTTTCTGGACAAAACCTGAAGCCAGTCTTTGAAGACCATATCATAATTGGAGACCTTATATAAGGTTTGAAAGGAGGACATAAAAGTTGTGTTGATTTTCCTAATATTGCTAACAAACTGATGGGAACATGGGGCCCAAATGCCTGGAATTATGTATGACTTCCTGTTAAGGTTTATTCTATATACCAACACCTTCCCTGGTCTGTTGCATTCTGCCCATGCTTGAGTTGCTGCTCTTTCAAATACAGAGCTGCGCCTTTTCTTTTATAGCAATGCAAACCTTCTGTTAAAGCTCTTTGTACTCCTTCATTAAAGTAGAAATATGAAAAGAAGTCTGTTTACACTTTTCCCATGCCTTGGCTGTCTACTCCTCCAGATCCATAATCCTATCCCTAAGGAAGGCCAGAAGTTTGTTTTTTAGGCCAGGAGTATATTCTGTGCAGCTCCAATTTAAATGATTCCTACCATGTTTCTATTAGAATAGATGAATGAGGAGTGTGGAATATAAACTGATGTACAAACTCCTGGATCTGGGATTTTATTTGATAATCTCTAAGTATTAAAGTGTCTATATTCCATCTAATTTCCATAGGGATTGATGTTTATGGGAAAATAGCCAGGACCACCAGGTTGTAGCAGAACTCCCTTTAATGTCTTTGTTAATATTTTGTCAAAGATCTTAATGTTCACATTAATAAGGGATATAGGTCTATAGTTTCTGGCTTTGGATGGATCCTTATTTGGTTTGGGAAGAACCACAATTATAGAAGCCAAAGATGAATGATTTATGTAGAATGAGGATTGAAAGGAGTTGAAAATATACTCTAGTCCTTGTGTCAGATCCTGCTAGAGAGTGGCATATAGCTCTACATTGAAACCACCAGGGCCTGGGACTTTCACAGCTTTTATGAACTTAAATGTTCCAGAAATTTTCTCCGTAGTTATACATGCCTGTAGGTTTGATCTGCACGTGCCTCTGAAAGGCTAGGAAGATGCATTTTTTGGATGAAAGCCTGAATCCGGAAATCAGAGGCCACATCATAGTTGGGGACCTTATGCAAGGGTTGAAAGGAAAATTTAAAAACAGTGTTGATTGCTCTAGCATTATTAACTAACTAACTGATGGGAATGTGGGTCCCAGATACCCGGAGTTATGTACACAGTCCTCGTACGTTTTATAATATATGCCAGTACCTTTCCCAGTCTGTTCCCTTCTGCCCATGCATGAGTTGCTGCTCTTTCTGTATAGAGTTCTGCCTTTTCTTTTAGAGCAATGCTGATCCTTGGGTGAAGCACTTTATACTCCTTTATTAAAGTAGGAATATGAAAAGATGACTGTTTACACCATCCCAATGTATTTGCTGTCTATTCCTCCAGATCCAAAATCCTGTCCTAAGGGAGCCAGAATTTTGTTTTTTAGCCCTGGAGCATATACTACATAGCTCCAGTTTAAGGGATTCTCATCATGTTGCTATTATCATAGATGGAGGAGGAGTGTGGAATATAAAGATGTCCAGACTCCTGGATCTGGGAATAAATTCAAACATCTTTAAGGAATGGATTGCCCATACTCCATTTATGTTCCATAGGGATTGAGGTTCATGGTCAGTATTGGGTGCAGGACACATCCAGGATCTAGTGGGATTTGCAGATATTAAAACAATACAGCTATTCAATATTGTGCAAAAACACAAAAACTTCTGAAAGAAGTAAAACTGAAATAAGACCATATGAAGGTACCAGAAGCATTAAAAGTTTCATCCTGCAGTCTATCTGCTGTGGCTTTGTGTGGTATTATTTCACTTATTAGATATCCCCTGCTGAGACTGAAGTGTACAGAAAATATTTCCTGGGTTCCTCATTCTCCAAATGTCCCCTAAACCATAGGATCATAGGAAGTTACTAGGCTACTGGTGCTGAGGTCCTTACAAACCTAGCCAATAATTTAGCCCTTGTTCCGACAAGTCAGCACCTGATGACCCTGTCCAGCAGGGACACAAGTGGAATTACATGGGTGTATTTTCTGTTCCCATCCAGTTATCCAGGTTACACTTAAAAGGGGTTAATGAGGTACTCTGCTTGATGTGGAACAGGAGTCTATTCCACAGAAGGAGGAGATTCTGGGACACAAATCTGTCCTGCCACCAAGCCCGATTGATGTCACAGACCAAGTTGAGGTCACGTGTGTGGGTTACTTTAGTGGAGCTTGACTTGCGGATATGCAGCAGTCCCATCAAGGCAGGGTCTGAGATTGCTTTGTATGCCAGACAGAGGTCACCTCTGAGGAGTCTGTAGGAGACCGAGAAGAGGGACAGGGCCTTTAGCCTATCTGTGTAGGGTAGATGTTTGAGGCCCTGGATTCTCCTGCTGGGGAAAAGCTGTGGTCTCTCCAGCTGCTGCATATGCTTTGTAAGATACAAGCCAAAAGGGGCATTGTACTTAATAATGGGTCTTATAAGGGAAGAATACAGGGATGTTATGACCACCTTGTACCTGGATGAGATACCCTTACTAATGAGGTGAGCCATGTAGAAAGCTTTCCATACAATGGAGTCAATATGGTGGTCAAATATTAGTTTGCTATCAACCTGGGTGCACAAGTCCCTCATGAAAGATTGTGTGCTTAGGACCTAGTTATTAATGTGATAATTTGTGGGGACTTCACTCTCCCCAAAGGGATGATGATGCATTTTTTGGCATTCAGTCTAAGGCCATGTTTCTGGCACCATTCATATGTTTGGGTGAGACTCTCTTGCAGGATGTCCACATCACTAGGGGAACTGATGACAGTGCCTAGCTTGCAGTCATCTGCAAACTTGGTCAGCCACAGCCCACTGGTTTTGGCCTACACCTCAGTAAAGTATATCCCAAACAACAAAGGTCCCAAGACCGATCCCTGGGGTACACCAACTACATGTTGGTTGCTTGAGGTGGATTCCCCTAGTTTGACTAGGTGGGTTCTATCAGTGAGCCAGTTTGCTCCCCATCTGGTAACATATGGATTGATGCCTAGTTGACAGAGTTTATCTATTATACCCAAGTAGGGAATAGTATTGTAGGCTTTAGCCAGGTCAAGGTAGGTGGTGCACATCATCTTCCCCTCGTCCATGGTTTTGGTGACTGTCTCAAAGAAATCGACCAAATTGAACAGACATGACCTCCGCCTTGATGAAACCAAACTGTGTGGGGATCAAGTGTTTGGAGGTTGCCAATGTCCTTGTTAATGAGGTCCATGGTAATCCACGCCATTTCCTTGTAGATCAGGCTAGTTGGGCTGATGGATCTATAACTTCCTGGAGTGGTGGATGCTTCTCCTTTGTGCAGAGGGATAACAGTGGCTGTCCTCCACTCAGTTGGGATGAAGCCAGTAGTCAGGCTTTGGTTCAATAGTGTGCATAATGGTGCTGCAAGTTCCTGTCTGAGTTCATGTAGGATGCAGCCTGAGATATTATCTGGTCCCATGGAGACTGTGTTTTTTCCCTTTGAGAGGACAGTGATGACTTGCTCCCTAGAGATAAAGGGAGGGGGCAGGTGATGGGGATGTCCTGATTTACTGATGGGAGGACAGAGATGTGAAATTTTCACTGAACCTGTCGGCCAGGAGGTTGGCTCTATCTACGGCATTTGTGTATGTAATGTCCTTGACCACCAGTTTTGAGCAGATCTGGGTGCTTCCCTTGAGACTGTGGATATATGCAAAGAAAGCCTTGTGATTGTCTTTCGTAGATGTGGCCAGTTTGGACTGAAAGTTTGTTTTGGGAGGAATTCACTAGAGCTCTTATTTGCTTGGTCAGACTGAAGAGAGATTGCTTCCAGTTAGGCACCTGCTCCTTCTTGGTCCTGGACAACAGTTTATTTTTCCTTTTATTATAGAGTTTTTTATTGCAGATGTCAACCAGACAGGTTTACTCTTCATTGAGGAGGATGATTTTGTCCTCTCGGATATTCCAGATTCTATGCAGCTATATAAGTGCTGGTATAGTACTTTGGTGTAGGTTTGGACATATGCGCCAGTTCCTATGGAAGGGGAGGGAGCTGTGAAGCTGTTTATACCTTCCCTCAGGAGGTTGTAATCAGCTTTCGAGAAGTTTTTTCATTCGACCATAGCTGGGGGAGGGGCGGGGGAAGATAGTGACTTCAAAAGTGACTGCTTTGTGGTCAGATCTTGCCAGGGAGGATGACATTGTAGGGATGCTGCAGTGGTTACTCATGTTGGTTAATGCCAAGTCCAAGATATTATCACCTCTTGTGGGGGTGTTGACCAGCTGGTCCAAGGCATTTGCATTGATGAAATCAAGTCAAGGAATCTCTGGGCATTTGTGTTTTGGTATGAGTAGTTCTTCCAATCTATGGCTGGACATTAAAGTCACCCAGGATCAGGGTAAAGGGCTGAATCTTGATAGATTCAAAGAGGTCCAGATAGGTGGAGTGGGCATCTTGAGTCAAAGTTGAGGGCTTGTAGCTAGATATGATTTGAATAGGGATCTTGTCAATGGTTAACTGCACCTGGAATGTCTCCTGCGTGTCATACTGTCTGACCAACCTGGAAGTGTGTATGTCTTTAATATATATTGCAACCCCACCTCCTTTTGCTTTGCTGCCCACGGTTTGGGGTCTGAATGTATGATAGGATGAGTAACTTGGTATGGCTGAGGTGCTCTCCACAGCTTTGAACAAGGTTTCTGCAACCAGGAATAAGAATGCCTGCTAATGATTGCAGTTTCATGTTTAGACTCCTAGCATTTAGCAGCATGACCTTTAATTTGTGTTTTGATGAAATGTTCATGTTGGTAGTTTTAACCTCATGCCATTACCTAACAAAGGCACAATGGGGGAGGCAAGAGTCTTTGCCAGAAGCCTGAAGCCCAAGGGAGACAGATGCAAGTCATCTCTGGCAAAGCATGGTGGTCTATTGATCATGTCTTCCCAGGCTGTCAGGTAATGGATACCCTTGGAATGACACCAGAAACTATGCTAATTGTTAAAGTCAAAAATTTTCTGTTTGTATTCAGTCTCAGTCAAATGAGTTTCAGTCAATTGAGATTTCTATCATATAATAAAGGTCCATATATATATATATATATATATATATATATATGTATATATATATATATATATATATATATATATATGTATATATATATATATATATATATATATATATATATTTCTATATAAATATATCTATATATAGTTTCATAGTTTAGTACTAGGCTGTCTGCCCTGGGGCATTTGTAAGACTAGCCATAGCCACCCCATGAAATGGTACAAAAATGTAAAGAATAAATTTAGAATACTGTGCCTCTGTCTAGTAGTGACACAGTGAAGGTCCCCTTATATAATAGAATTAGTTTACTGTGCCCCTGTCTAGTAGTGACACAGATGTGACCCCTGGGGTAAACTTACGATCTCCCATCCACTCATCAAGATTTCTCTTGAAGAGAGTTAGTGAGGGGCTCTGCCTAACATGAACTGGGATTCTGTTCAAGCATGTCCTATTCATACTTGTGCCAAGGTTTAAGTCTTTAGCTCTCTTGGTTCTGATGGATTTGGATTTTTTGAGGTGGAGCATGTCCATCAGTTCCTGATTGGATATGGCCTTGTACGTCAGGCACAGATCACCTCTGAGCAGGCGGTATGCTACTGAATAGAGCTGGAGTTTCTTTAGTCTGGCAGAATAAGACATATGTTGGAGACCCTTGATCCTCTTGGTGAGGTACTTTTTTGGTCTCTCCAGCTGTTGCAAATGTCGGGTGAGGTACATACCAAATGGGGCATTGTACTCAATCATGGGTCTGATGAGGGAGGAGTATAGGGGTACAATGACATCCTTGGATCTGGATGTGAATCCCTTCATGGTAAGGTGTGCAAGGTAGAATGTCTTTCTAACCACTTTGGCAACGTGGGTGTCAAATGAGAGGTCGCTGTCGACTTGGGTCCCTAGGTCTCTGATTACTTTTTCCGTACTCAGTGGGTTGCTGTCTATGTGATAATGTGTGGGTACTTTGTTTTTCCCAAAGGGGATGACTATACATTTTTTGGCATTTAGTTTAAGGCCATGACTCCAGCACCAGTTGTCCGTTTTTGTGAGGCCTTTTTGTAGGATGTATGTGTCCGTTGGTGTATCGACTATGGCGCCTAGTTTGCAGTCATCTGCAAACTTTGTCAGCCACAACCCTCCCATGTTTGCTTTAACATCTGAGAAATAAATGCCGAACAAGAGGGGTCTCAGGACAGATCCCTGTAGGACACCACTTGTGACTGGCTTTGAGTCTGACATTGCTCCAGCGATTTAAACTTTATAAGTTCTGTCCATTAGCCAGATTGCAACCCATCTAGTGACATAAGGGTTTACATTTAAGCTGTTGAGCTTATCTATAATGCCTGAGTGGGGTATTGTGTCGAAGGCCTTAGCCAAGTCCATGTAGGCAGTATGGACTGCTTTGCCCTCATCAATGGCTCTAGAGACTGTTTCGAAAAAGTCAACCAGGTTCAAAAGGCAGGATCTGCCCTTTACAAAGCCGAACTGGGTGGGATCAAGTGTCTGTATGTCCCCAATGTTTCTGTTTATGAGTTCCATAATGATTCTTTCCATAGCTTTGCAGACCAGGCTGGTTAAGCTTATGGGGCGGTAGTTCCCAGGGTCTGTAGAGGTACCCCCTTTGTGGATTGGGACCACTGTTGCTGTACGCCAGTGTTCAGGTACATATCCTGTAGAAAGGCTAAGGTTAAATAGCATTTTTATGTGCGGGTTTAGCTCCTCTTGGAGTTCAAGTAGCACGCAGCCCGGGATACCGTCAGGTCCCATTGATGCTGTGTTTTTAGCTTTGCTGAGGGCTGCTCTCACCTGAACATCTGAGATGACAGGGAGATTACATTCAGCTGGGATAAGTATTTCTTCTTTTGGGGTGAGGAAGGAGAAATTTGCACTGAACCTGTCAGCCAGAATGTTGGCAATATCTGTGGGTTCAGTGTATTTTTTGTTGTTGTGAACTAACTCTGAGCATATCTGAGAGTTTCTGCCCAGGTTTCTAACATAGCTGAAGAAGGCTTTGTGGTTATATTTAGTGTCCTTAGCGATTTTTCTCCCAAAGTTGGCCTTGGATGTTTTTATGAGAGAACGTAGTTTTCTGCTAGTGTTGATCAGAGATGTCTTCCCTTTATGGGATTTTGCTCTGTCGTGCAGTAGCTTCCTTCTTTTGTTATACAATTTGTTAATGGCTGAGGTCCACCAAACAGGACGCTTGCCTTTGGTGGAGATGGTTTTGGATTTATTTGGGATTGTATGATCCATGCATTCTTGGAGATGTCCATAGAAAGCATTTGTGAAGGATTCAGCATTGTGGGATGTGGTATCCACTGGCCCAGTGGGCTTAAAGGATACCATCTCAGTCTTAAGAAGAGTGAAGTTTGCTTTTGAGAAGTTTTTCACTGTGGTCTTTTGTGCTGGGGGTGGAGGTGGGATATGTATATCCAGGGTGATTAGTTTGTGGTCAGATCTCACTAGTGAGGGGTATACCTCTGGTGTGGAGCATTTTGTCCCCATGTTTGTGATGATCAGGTCTAGTATATTATCTCCCCTAGTGGGAGAGGTGACTAGTTGTTCCAGTGCATTTGAATTTATGAATTCCAGGAACCTTTGGGCTAGGGTGTTAGGGCTAGAATAATGTACCCAATCTATGTTAGGGTAGTTGAAGTCTCCCAGTATGATGGTATTTTGTGATTCATTCATGTCCTCCAATGTCTTCAGGAAGGCTGAGTGGGGTTCCTGAGATTGGGAGGGTGGTCTGTAACATGCTACCAGTTGTATAGCAGTTTTGCCTATGGTTAGTTGCACCTGTATGGTCTCCGATGCTTCATGTGTTGCTACTAACCTGGAGGTGTGGGTGTCCTTGATGAATATGGACACACCACCTCCCTTTGTGGTTCAGCCCGGGTTTTGGGGCCGAAAAGCATGATATGAGGTATAGCCTGGTAGCGCTGGGGTGCTCTCAGGAGCCTTGAACCAGGTTTCAGTTACTGCACAGACGTCGATGTTCTCCATACTGAGGAGTGCATTGAGTGCCTGCATCTTGAGATTTAGACTTCTGGCGTTGAGCAGCATTACCCTTAGTTTTTTCCATTTTTGTTTTCTAAGGAGGTGGGTTTGTCTTTTGAGCCTTGCCTAAAAAAGGCACTATGGGGGTGGCAAGAGCCTTAGCCAATATCCGGAAGCCCAGTGGTGACAGGTGCAAGCCGTCCCTTGTGAAGCAGCGTGGCTTGCCCAACATGTCATCCCAAGCAGACAGACATTGGATCCCCTTAGAATGCCACCAGTACTTAAAAAAAATATTAAAGCTGATCATCTTGTCTTTGTATTGTGGCATCATTCTTGGTGAGGGCAAGATGCTGCTCAGGGTCAGGGTCATACCAGCCTGGGCTACATAATCAGAGAGCTCCTCTATGTCTCTTTTCATGTAGTCCAGGGAGGTACGTCTCAGGTCATTCACGCCGGCATGGACAATGACGGAATCATATTTGTACTTGCTTTGGAGTGACCTGAGTGCGTGTGTTATGTGGCGGATCCTAGCTCCCAACAGGCAGCTCACAGTCACACTCTCCTTGTTCAGCCTGGTAAGTGGGACATCCGTGTGTCTGACTATAGAGTCACCTATTACTAGTGTATCAGGCATGGTGTTTGGCCTTAAGGGCTGTGACTGATTGACACACTGATTTACTGACGTATGTGTTGCATGTGTTTTGTTTTTTGGTTTTGGGGGGGGTTTTTGGTTTTTTGGATTTGTGGTCAGATCTTGCCAGGGAGGATGACATTGTAGGGATGCTGCAGTGGTTACTCATGTTGGTTAATGCCAAGTCCAAGATATTATCACCTCTTGTGGGGGTGTTGACCAGCTGGTCCAAGGCATTTGCATTGATGAAATCAAATCAAGGAATCTCTGGGCATTTGTGTTTTGGTATGAGTAGTTCTTCCAATCTATGGCTGGACATTAAAGTCACCCAGGATCAGGGTAAAGGGCTGAATCTTGATAGATTCAAAGAGGTCCAGATAGGTGGGAGGGCATCTTGAGTCAGTGCTGGAGGGCTTGGTAAAGGATATGACGGAATAGATCTTGTCAATGCGGTTAACCGGTACTGGAATGTCTCCTGCGCAGGTCATGTACCGTCTGACCACATAACCTGGAAGTGTGTGTATGTCTTTCATTGAGTATATTGCAACCTCACCTCCTTTTGCTTTGCTGCTCACCTGCTTGGGGTCTGAACAAAGGATAGATGAGTAACTTATATGGCTGAGGTGCTCACAGCTTTGAAACAAGGTTTTTGCAACGTGAATAAGCAACGTGCCTGCTAACAGTAGTTTACGTTAGGACTCCTGTGCTATTTGAAGTACACCCTTTGCACTTCAGGAAGTTTTTTGATGTCGTTCATGTTGGTAGTTTTAACCCTCATGCCATTACTCAACAAAGGGCACAATGGGGGAGGCAAGAGTCTGCGCCAGGAAGCTTCCGAAGCCCATGGGATATGGATGCAGTCATCTCCGCAGCATGGTGGTCTATTGATCATGTCTTCCAGGCTGTCAGTAACAGACACCCTTGAATGACACCAGAAACTGGCGTTAATTGTTAAAGTCAAAAAAATTTCTGCTTGTATCCCAGCCCTCAGTCAATGAGTTTCAGTCAATTGACATTCTTATCGATATGGCTAGAGTGTCCGTTACATATATATGAGCAGCAGCACACAGCAGCAGTATAAGAGCATATATATATGTATAGCAGCAGCAGCATGGTTATTACAGGTTATACAAGCGTGTTGTTATGAGCAGACAGAGCAGTTATATATATATTTCTACATAAAATATATGCCCATATATAGCTTCACAGTTGGCCGTCTGCCCCTGAAGTATTTCAAAGACTGTACCACAACATCCCTACGAAAATGCAGCACAAAAAATGCACAGAATAATTAGAATTACTGTGTCTCTGCCTAGTAAGTGAGGCTGGCAAGTGTCCTTTATATGGCTGACTAGCTTCCTTGGTCAAGTTCCCTGTCTGCAGTGACACAGATGTGACCTCAAAATCCCACGCATCTCCCATCCACTATCAAGATTTCTCTTGAAGAGAAAGTTATGAGGGGCTCCGCTCAACATGAACTGGGGATTCTGAGCATGAAAGCTCCCCACGCTATAATCTATCCCTCACATGTCCTATTCATACTTGTGCCGGTGGTTTAAGTCTTTAGTTCTCTTGGTTTCCGGATGCGGATTTGGATTTTTTAGGGAGTACGTCCATCAGTTCCTGATTACCAAGTGGCCCCAGAATGGCCAGGCACAGATCACCCCTGAGCAGGCAGTAGCATGTTACTGAATAGAGCTGGAGTTTCTTAGTCTGGCAGAAGGTTAATACAAGTTGGAGACCCTTGATCCTCTTGGTGTTGGCCTCCAGTTACAGAATGCCTGGGTGAGGTACATTACCAAATGGGGCATTGTACCAATCATGGGGTCTGGATGAGAGGAGGAGTATAAGTGCTGAATGACATCCTTGATTCGGATGTGAATCCTTCATGGTGGGGCAGTGCAAGGTAGAATGTCTTTCAACCACTTTGGCAACGTGGTGTCAAATGAGAGGTCGCTGCTCCACTTGGGTCCCTTAGGTCTCGATTACTTTTTCTCGCATCAGTGGGTTGCCGTTCACGTGATAATTTGTGGTACTTTCAAAGCTCCCAAAGGGATGACTATATTTTTGGCATTAGCTGGCGCCATGACCCAGCACCAGTTGTCCTGTTTGCAGTGCCTTGTAGATGTATGTGTCCTGCTGGTGGTCGACTATGGCCCTGCTTGTGCAGCGTCATCTGCGAACCCTGCCCAGCCACAACCCTCCCATGTTTGTTTTAACATCTGGAGAAAAATAAATGCTCTAACGTAAGAGAGGGGTCCCAGGACAGTATCCTGTAGGACAATTCACTTGTGAGATCGTTTGTCTTCGACATTGTTCAGCCATTTAAACTTTATAAGCTCTCGTCCATTAGCCAGATTGCAAACTCATCTAGTGACATAAGGTTTAAGACAAGCTGTTGAGCTTTGGTCTAAGTTATGCCCTGAGTGGGTATTGAAGTCGAAGGCTGCCTGTAGTCAAAGTCCAGGCGAAAGCAGTATGGACTGCTTTACCCTTCATCAATGGTTTCCAGACTGATCAGCCAAAAGTCAATCAGGTTCAAAAGGCAGGATCTGCCCCTTTACAAAGTTTCCGAACTGGGTGGGACTCAAGTGTCTGTAGTGGTCCCTTACAATGTTTCTGTTTATGAGTTCCATAATGATTCTTTTCCATAGCTTTGCAGACCAGGCTGGTTAAGCTTATAGGTGATGGCGTGTAGGTTCCCCAGGGTCTGTAGAGGTGGCCCTTTGTGGAGTGGGACCACTGTTGCTGTGCACGCCAGTGTTCAGGTACATATCCGGTAGAACGGCTAAGGTTAAATAGCATTTTTTATGTGCTTGGGTTTAGCTCCTCTTGGAGTTCAAGTAGCACGCAGCCCAAGGACATACCGTCAGGTCCCATTGATGCTGTGTTTTTAGCTTTGCTGAGGGCTGCTCTCACCCGAACATTCCTGAGATGACAGGGAGATTACATTCAGCTGGGATAAGTATTTCTTCTTTTGGGGGTGAGGGAAGGGAGGGGGTTAATTTTGCACTTGGAACCCGTCACGCCAGAATGTTGGAAAAGCCAATATCTGTGGGTTCAGTGTGTTTTTGTTGTTGTGAACTTTCAACTCTGAGCATATCTGAGAGTTTCTGCCCAGGTTTCAACATAGCTGAAGAAGGCTTTGTGGTTATCTCCTAGTGTCCTTGAAGCGATTTTTTCTCCCAAAGTTGGCCTTGGATGTTTTTATGTGAGAGAACGTAGTTTTCTGTTAGTGTTGATCAGAGATGTCTTCTCCTTTATGGGATTTTGCTCTAAGTGCTGCAGTAGCTTCCTTCTTTGTTATAGTGTCAATTTGTTGCTGAGTCCACCAGACAGGGCCAGCTTGCCTTTTGGTGGGAGATGGTTTTGGATTTATTTGGGATTGCATGATCCATGGCGCATTCTCTGGAGATGTCCATAGAAAGCATTTGTGAAGGATTCAGTTATTGTGGGATGTGGTATCCACTGGCCCAGTGGGCTTAAAGGGATGTTCATCTCCCAGTCTTAAGAAGAGTGAAGTTTTGCTTTTGAGAAGTTTTTTTCACTGTGTGGTCTTTTGTTGCTGGGGTGGAGGTGGGATATGGCTATGGTCCAGGGTGATTAGTTTGTAGTCAGATCTCACTAGTGGGGGTATACCTCCTGGTGTGGAGCATTTTGTCCCCATGTTTGTGATGATCCAGGTCCTAGTATATTTATCTCCTAGTGGGAGAGGTGACTAGTTGTTCAGTGCATTTGAATTTATGGCGAATTCAGGAACCTTTAGGCTAGGGTGTTAGGAGCTAGAATAATGCACCCAATCTATGTTAGGGTAGTTGAAGTCTCCCAGCATGATGGTATTTCGTGATTCATTCATGTCCTCCAATGTCTTCAGGAAGGCTGAGTGGGGTTCCTGAGAGATTGGGAGGGTGGTCTGTTCAACATTACGCTACCAGTTTAGCTAGCAGGTTTTGCCTATGGTTAGTTGCACCTGTATGGTCTCCGATGGCTGCTCATGTGTTGCTACTAACTCCTGGAGGTGTGGGTGTCCTTGATGAATATGGACACTCCACACTCCCCTTTGTGGTTCAGCTCCTGGGTTTTGGGGTCGAAAAGCATGATATGAGGTATAGCCTGAGTAGCGCTGGGATGCTCTCAGGAGCCCAGAACCAGGTTTTCAGTTACTGCACAGACGTCGATGTTCTCCATTATGAGGAGTGCATTGAGTGCCTGCATCTTGAGATTTAGACTTCTGGCATTGGGCAGCATTACACCTTAGTTTTTTTCCATTTTTGTTTTCCTAAGGAGGTGGGTTTGTCTTTTGAGCCTTGCCTAAAAAGGCACCATGGGGGTGGCAAGAGCCTTAGCCAATATCCGGAGAAGCCCAGTGGTGACAGGTGCAAGCCGTCTCTTGGCATAAGCAGCGCGTGGCTTGCCCAACATGTCATCCCAAGCAGACAGACATTGGATCCCCTTAGAATGCCACCAGCAATACTTGAGACACCAATTATTAAAGCTGATCATCTTGTCTTTGTATTGTGGCATCATTCTTGGTGAGGAGCAAAGGATGCTGCTCTTCAGGGTCAGGGTCATACCAGCCTGGGGCTACATGCATCAGAGAGCTTCCTCTATGTCTCTTTTCATGTGTAGTCAGGGAGTGGCATCGCTCTCAGGTCATTCACGCCCGGCATGGACAATGACGGAATCATATTTTAGTACTTGCTTTGGAGTGACCTGAGTGTAGGTGTGTTATGTGGCGGATCCTAGCTCCCAACAGGCAGCTTTCACAGTCACACTCTCCTTGTTCAGCCTGGTAAGGGACATCCGTGGGTCTGACTATAGAGTCACCTATTACCAGTGTATCAGGCATGGCAAGCCATTTTGGCCTTAAGGGCTGTGACTGATTGACACACACACTGATTTTACTGGACGCCATATGTTGCATGTGTTTTGTTTTGAGGTGGTGGATTTTTGGATGTCTGCTTTGGGAGCCTCTGTTGTTTTGGTAAAGTTTTTATTAGAGCCTCCAAGTGATTAGTTCTTTGTGTTTTTTATGTGTTTGGTTTGCAGTTGTGGTAGGTCTATATGTGGGACTGAAGGTTTGTTATGTGTGTGGTTACCATCTCCTCCTGTGTCTGGTCATGCAAGCCCTGAGTTGAGAGAGAGTTCAGCCTCCAGTGTGGCTATATATATAGTTGCATCTCTCACATGTATTTGTGTTTGTTGGGAGTGAGGAGGGGGTTGTCCTGTGTACATGGCAAACAATTGTAAAGCATTAAACTCTCAAGATTACCCAGATTGGTCCACCAACTGGAGAGGGATATGCCAGTAATTCACCATTCGACATGCTAGAACAGTATAATGGAGTGCTGTGCCTTTAAGTGAAGAGGATATTCAACAGGGTGTGGTAGCTGGATCTGAAGTGCTTACTTAGTATGAGAGTGCTGACTTGGTAGAGAAGTTTTGAGAACGGGGCGTTAGGCTTATAATCAATAGTGAGTAGTCTGATTATACTAAGAGTAGAGCTTCCTTAAGGGAAAAAATTGAAGAGCAGACTTAGTGGAGCCAGAAAAGAGGATTTAACTTATTTAACCGCGCTGCGCTTATGCTTTCCACAACGCCAAAGACGCAAGCATAGGAATGCAATTTTTAAACAAGGAACTTCAAAAGAGCTAGAAATGGCCCAAAACAACCAATTACTACAGCTCTTGTGCTGAGAGGTCACTTCTTACAGGGACAGGTAGGCTGTTTCAAGGCTCCCCACTTCCACTGGTGAGCAAAAGAAACTTCCTTCTATCCAAGCAAGGTAATGGACAACACAGGAACTGACACCACAGCCCAGTAACACAGCAAAGCCTGTAAACTGGTCTAAACTAGTCGAAGAGAGGCGGGAAAACAAGGATTATTTTTTTTTTTTTTTTTTTTTGTTTTTAGATAGAAAACACTCAGAAAATGCAGAAACAGTAATAAATCAGTGTTACACATTGGTGGCTAGCACACTTTAGGTGGGCAGCTTCCTCAACAGTTAAATTAAACCAACAAACTTTCGACCAATTTCGACTAAAATGCAACTTTAAGTGCAGATAATAAATAATGCAGCAAAAAGCTAAAAGAACAGTTTAAGCTTGTTTAGGGTAAGCTAGAGAAGGTATTTCAAGTAAAAAAACAGCAAAGATACTTAAATCAAGAAGGTGTATATATCTAATATATATATATATATATATATATATATATATATATATATATATGTATGTATATATATATAAAATCTATATATATATATCTATATATATGTATATATCTATATATATATATATAAAGGAATATATATATATATATATATATATATATATATATATATATATATATATAAATATATATAAATATATACATATATATACATATATATATATATATATATAATTATATACATATATGGCATATATATATATATATATATATATATAAATATATATATAGCAGTTAGAGTATATATATATATATATATAAATAGGCAGAAAGAGCAAATATACATATCTATAAATATATATCTATAAATATTCTATATATATATATATATATATATATATATATATATATATATAAGGGCCTGCGACTATATATATATATATATATATATATATATAAATATATATAAATATATAACATATATATATATATATATATAAATATATATAAATATGTATATATAAATATATATATATGGCATGTATATATATATATAGCGCGGTATATATATATATGAGTAATAATATATACACATATCATAAATGCTATATGCGCCATATATATGGCGCATATATATATATATATATATATATAAACATATATATATCTATATATTCTTACCGAAATTGGCGCGGTACATCTTGTTTGTTGTAGCATAGACTAGATCCAGGCCTAACAGAATCTAGCTTCTTGCTTGTATAATCCTGAGCACTAATCCAGGCATCTTTAAAGTATTAAATTGTATTTATTACTGCTTGGTAGTAACTTGATTAAAGTGTAGCTGTCATTCTAAGTTCCTTTTGGATTAAAGCACTTGGGCTTCAGAGACCAGTTGTTTTACATTAGGAAGGTTTGGTAGCCTGCACTGTGGTGGCAGGACAGGTAGCTTCCCATCCTTCTAAGGTTGGGAACTGGCTGATTGAGGGTTCAGTGTCTGTTATTCTAAAAGTGCACAATCCTAGTTTAAGCACTCTGGGCTTCAACAGGCCGTTATTTTTACGATAAAAGGGTTAGTGTACTCTGCACCTTGTGGGGAGGGAAAGAGGCTGGACTCTCGCCCTTGTGAGCTGGGAATTTCTGGTTGGAAGGCTTATAGTACCTGCATATTTGAACTGCTTTCTTGCTGAAATTGGTACACCTTGTTTGCTGCTTTGAAGCATAGACTAGATCCAGGACTGCTGAATCTAGCTTTGTTTGTATGCTTGTTGTTTGTTTGCTTGTTATTTCCCTGAAACGCTAATTTCTCCTAAAACGTGGTTTTTCAGCACTTCTGTGGATCCCTAGTGATATCTGCATTAAGAGCTTAATCGACATCTTGAGCTTTTTCTTGTTTCACTTGAAAGAAAGTTACTGTTTGTCATTTTGTATTTAAGTTACCTGTAACACATTGCATTTTAAGTTACCTGGCACCTTGCTCACTAAAGCAATTATATAGTCAGCACAAAAAAATTAAAAAGCACTACACCCTCACAAACTCCCCTTGAAGGTACCTTGTTCCCCATTGTCCCTTTTTTTTCCAGTATAAAGTGAATTTACCAATACTATTCTAGCATGTCCAAAGGTCAGTTGTCAATCACCTCTCCGGTCCAGCTGGTGATTCTGGGAATCTTGAGGCAATGTTACAACTGCCTCATGGGCACAGAGTCAGAACCCTCTCCTCCCAACAAATTCCAACACATGTGAGAGATGCAACCATATAGCCATTCTGGAGGCTAAGCTCTCTCAACTCCAGTGGGCACTGGCAAAACCAGTCAGGAGGAGAAGGAAACCACACTTCACTACACTACAAATTTCCAGTCTCTACATAGACCTACCACGACACTACCAAACACATAAACATACAAAACATACCTGAAGGCTTCTAAATAAAAATTCTGCCTAAGCAGCAGAGACCTCCAAAGCAGACACCCAAGCAACCGCTACCCCAAATCATACAAAACAAAATTGCAACACATAGCTCACAAAGTTAGTGTGCCGAACTATCACAGCCAGCAAGGCTAAACAAGTTCTGACACCTGGATACACTTAGTAAGAGGTGGCGCTATCGCTGTAAGCGCGACCGACATCCCGCCTCAACAGGGTGAACAAGGAGAAGGTCATGGTGAGCTGCCTGTCGGGCGCTAGGATCCGCCACACACAACACAAGCAATCAGGTCACCCAAAACAAGTACAAATATGACTCAAAGGCTCATTGTCCATGCTGGTGTGAATTGACCTGAGACATACCTCCCTGGACTACATGAAAGAGACATAGAGGAGGTCTCTGACGCATGTGTATCCCAGGCTTGCATGACCCTGACCTTGAGTAGCATCTTACCTCACCAAGAATGATGCCACAATATGAAGACAAGATGATCATTTTCAACAAATGGCTTAAGTATTGTATGTGTCATTCAAAGGGATCCAATGCCTGTCAGCCTGGGATGACATGCTCGAAGCTTTCGACAAGCCCTGATGTTTCCGCTAGGGACTCAAGCTTCCACCTGTCACCCTGGGCTTTGGATATTGGCAAAGGCTCTTGCTACCCCCATAGTGCCTTTTTAGGCAAGGCTCAAAAGACAAACCCACCTCCATAGGTATCACAAGGGATAAGAAACTAAGAGTAATGCTACTCGACGCCAGAAGTGTAAACCTCAAGATGCATGCACTCAAAATTCTCCTTAGCATGGAGAACATCATGTGCAGTAACAGAAACCTGGTTCAAGGCTCCCGAGAGCACCCCAGAACTACCAGTTTATACCTCATACCATGCTTTTCATAAAACTTGGACCGAACCACAAAAGGAGGGGGAGTATCAATATTCATCAAAGATACCCACACTTCCAGGTTGGTGGCACAGCATGAAGCATCAGAGACTATCCATGTGCAACTAACAGTGGGTAAAATTGCCTTCCAGTTTATAGCCTGCTACAGACCACTCCTGCAAAGCCAGGAACCCCTTTCGGCCTTCCTGAGAACACTGGAAAATATGAAGGTCTCTCCAAGCACCATTATATTAGACTTCAACTACCCAAACATAGACTGGGAGCATTACCTAGCTCCAACAACCTAGCCAAAAGTTCTAGAATTTATAAACTCAAATGCATGGAACAACTTTACCACTCCCACAAGAGGGAAAACATACTGGACTGATCATCACTGACATGGGGACTCTATGCTCCAGACAAGTGTATCCTCACTGGTAAGATCAGACCATAAACTAATCTCACTGGATATTCACATCCGACTCCACCCCCTGCCCTGAAAACCACAGTGAAAAACTTCCTAAAGCAAATTTCACTCCTCAAAACCGAGGTGGAACCCTTCAAAGCCCCGGGCCTGTGGAAAATCTGACCCAGACTGGAGAATCCTTTATAAAGCGCATTCTATGAACACCTTCAGAAATGCATGGATCATGCTATCCCAAATAAAACCAAGACCCAATCCTCCAAAGGCAGGCGTCCTGTCTGGTGGACCCCAGCCATAAACAAACTATACAATAGAAGGAGGAAGCTACTACATGATAGAGAGCAAAATCCCAAAAGGGAAGGCATCTCTGATCAGTATTAGTAAAACCACGGGCACTCATAAAAATCGAGTCTAAGGTCACCTTGAGAGAAAAATTGCACAGGACACTAAGGATAATCCACAAGACTTTCTTTAGTTCTGTTAGGCACCTGGTGGGAATTCCCAGATATGCTCAGAATTAGTCCAAAATGACAAAAAAATGCACTGAACCCACAGACATTGCCAACATCCTAGCTTACAGTTTCAGCATAGCAAACTCTCCCCACTCCCACCAAAAGGGCAACATATCTATCCCAGCAGAGTGCTGCCCCTGACATCTCAGATGCTCAGGTAAGAGCTACCCTCTCAAGAAGAAAAACACAGCATCAATGGGACCAGATCGCGGAGTCCCGAGACTGGCGTCCCTCACATGAATCCCAAGAAGAGCTAGCCAAACCCAAACATAAAACTACTGTTCAGAAATCTCAGCCTTACTACAGAATATGTACCCAAGAGTGGCGACAGCAAACAGTGGTCCTCTCCACAAAGGTGGTGCCTCAATGGATCCTGGAAACTATCGCCCAAT
>NC_056741.1:414855031-414998557 GCF_019279795.1 Protopterus annectens
AGAGCAATCTTGGAGTTGGTATATATAGTTAGAAGAGTGCGTTTAGGTTTGAAAGTTGTTGAATGATGTGAGAATGTATGGGTTTATATGTATTAGTTGTATGTGTGTGTGTTGCATGTTAGTGTAGGGAAGGTGTGGGACAAATGAAACTTTTCGGAACTCCAGTTTTCGTTATTTTAAGGGTTTGATTAGATGAACGTTCGATCAAAGTGTGTCAAGTGTGTTTGATCATTCGTTCATCTAATATAGACCCACTTTTATTCACAGACAGCCTCTGTACCTATCATGTATGGCCACTCTTACTGATTGCACATCAGACATCTGTTTATGATTTTAAAAAATGGTCACAGTATTCACCGATTCAAAAAATGCACACTAATCCTGAAAAAAAAAATTAATGGCTGTTTAACTTTAAATACAGCATCAGTCATTTTCATCTACAGACAGCCTCCATACCCAGCAAAAATAGCAATCCCTCCGATGTATGTGATTAATAATAAAGGTCCCAGTAATGTATTTCAATTTTGTTTCACACAGCGGAGTGTGTGGAGGTAAGTGGGAATTGCCCCCAGAAAAAATGTATATTATTGTATTTTGCACAAATTAATGAATTACCAATGTTTGTTTGTGTCTTCCGGCTTTTCAATCTTTTAGGAATCGCCACAGCGAAACTCTGGTCCGCTAATGATTGGCAGTAGATTTTTTACGTGCCGAGTTTGCCAGCCCTGATGCACAACCTTCAACGAAGGTACGCCCATTCACGCATGTCTCCACACAGAAGACGCTCTAGGTGAGAATCGAATGGCACAATGTCTTGCTGAGGCAACAACGCTAGCGCAGTACCACCAAAGTTAATTTCTTTACTACTTATATGTAGTCACAGTATTGGTTTTCATTCAGAAATTTAAAAGCAATCATGTTTAGGATTCATGTATTTTGATATAATATCATAGACCCTAAAATGCTGCATGTATAACATCTATTTATGTATGTATGTGTGTCTATATATATATATATATATATATATATATATAGCTACACAGAGAGAGATGCATACACATGCACACACACACACACACACACACACACACACACACACACACACACACACACACACACACACACACACACACACACACACACACACACACACACCAGGGGGTATGGAGAGACATCAATCGAAAACAGATACAAAGAATATAAACCTGCTCTCTGCTGAACTTTTCCATAAAAATGTCTTGTATATTTCTGCAGAGACTTTTGTCTGAATTCTTGCAGTAGTATTGCTTTATGTTAGATTTGTGTTCTTTCCAGAAAGTGATATCCCTAATGTCATATAACAGAAAACAAGAGCAATAGTATTTTTTTGTTTTTATTTGTTTTGAATAGATAAGACCTCTAAACACGGCTGCTTTCAGGGGTAGCACGGGGCACTGCTGATTAAGTCACTTGTTTACAGTCACAAAGTAGGCAGATGGACAGCAGCTCCATGATGTAGAGGGTTAAAATTCTTACTATGATCCAGGTAATCCATATTCAACAAGTGTCATGAGAGTTAGAGGGGCCACATTGTTGAAGGCTGGCACTGAGTGACCATCACTGGCTCCCCCATCCAGGAGGAGAGGGTGCAGCCTAGGTTCACTGCAACAGCAGCATTAAGAGCCTGCTAAACCTGATGCTACAACTGGGTATACCACTTAGGTGGGAGGTTTCTCATGTGAAGAAGTGTTCATGGACCCCCTGAAGGTGCAGTTGCAGAGCTCTCAAGACAGCCATAGAGTTGTGGGGGGCATGGCACACTCCATAGCAGCAGTATGAAGCTGCACCACCAATCTCCTTTCCAGTCCTGGACATGAGTCAGGTTGAGCCCAAGAGATGCTGAAGCAGATCTGGTAGATACAGACACATTACAGGACACAATATCCTGAATAATAACACACACAAAACAAGACACAAGAATACAAGAGGCTGTAAATATCAAATGGTGAAACCTCAATGCCCAACACTACTCTAACCAATTAAATATTAATTTATATGGGTTCACACAGCTCCTAAATGAAGCAACTAGTACTGACAAAGTTTCTGGCAAAGAAAGCATACTAAAATGTGTATTAACCAAGCAAACAAACAACAATCATTGCGAACTGTGACAAATTATTTAAATAATCATTATTCTACACATTATCTGGAAGCTGATTAAAATATATAAAAGTCACTTAAATAAGTACAAGGAAAAACACATTTTCTGAAAATCTCATAATGACCACAAGCTAGAAAACATGGAAACTGGAAGTCAGAAAAAAAACACAGATTCTTCAGACCCATAGACTCATAAATAAGCAAAAAAGAAAGTTCAAGACAAAAAAGTACTTTTAGGGTTTACAAATTGAGTATAAAAGCAGTCCTTAACAATAATATATCTCTTATCAATAATCTAGTAAAAATCCAGTATCTGAAAAATCATTTCATCATTGCCTGCAAAGAAAACAATATAAAGCTAATAACTATCAAAATAGAACAGACACCTTCCAGCTGGTACCTGTTAACCAAATAAAAACACATCTATAAAACCTGAAACTTGCCACTACAGCAGCAGACCACTTTCAACCAGAATATGTACAAACTGCAGCTGACACCATTGCTTACCCTGTTGCTATACTTAGCTGTCACAGTACAGTTTGTACCCAACACGTAACAACTTGTAACAGCCATACATAAGGGTGGAACACAATCTGACATATCCAGCTTCAGACCAACTGACATCTTAACTGCGGTCTCTAAATACTAGAAAACGTGCTTACAAGCAAATCTAAAATCACCTTATAGCAAAAACATCTGCTATCTTAAACTCAACATGTTTTTCACCCTGGCAACTCACAGTACTGAAACTGCTCTACTGATATTCATGAATACTATAAACCTACACAGAAGTCAAGGCTACCTCACTGTTCCCATTCTCATCCCACCCCATCCATACCCAAGCATTTTATACTGTATCACTCAACCTGCTGCTCAGTAGAATGTGCAAATGATTTCAACAAAAACACCACAAACTAGGTTAGCAGCTATCTCACCAAAAGATCAGAATCTGTACAGTGGTAACACACTCTCTGGGGTTGTGTGTCCCAATTATCCACCCTAAAGCAATTACAATTTAATGTTTTCAACAACAATATGCTTACCATAGCACATAAAGCTACAGTCATTCAATATGTTGATGACCCAACCCAAATATGCACTGCAGACAATCTAGCTCAGTTCCAATCAACAGCCCAAGATTCCAACAATCTACAAATATGGCTGTCATACTCACAAGTTGCTAAATGCCAAATAAATAGTATCCCAGTCAGATTCCTCTAACAAACAAGCCATACAACTTTGCATCACGTCATTAAATAACATACCAGTTGAACAAGTCAGTTATGCTAATCTAGTAGATATTATTATTACTCAAAACTATACATTTAACAAGCACAAAGCCTATGTAATACCCACAACCAATCAGAAATTAGGTATGTTCTATAAATCCAGACCTTACCTTGAAGAACAAGCCCAAGTAGACACTGCCCGCACTTTACTTCTCCCAAACCTACTATATGCATCCTCAATTTGTAAAAAAAATCCCCAAAACACAACTCCGTAAACTTTAACATACAACAAACAATGATGTTGCACATTTCACACGTAAAACCATCACTGCATAGCTGCACAAAAAACATCAAATGGCTAAAACTACAACACACTTCAGCTCTTGCTGAACTAAAAATAGCATACAACATTATGTTTAAGTCTACTACACACCCACATACCAAAGCAACTAAGTCTCAAAATCAAAACTAAACATCTACCTGGAAATAACACAATCCCCATGAGGAATCACTCTGTTCAATGTATTCTGCAAAAGTTTAGAACTCAGTACCTCCAGATTCCTCTTAGTGCCTTATTATAGTCACAAGAAAATTAAAATACACCAAACATCCACCTGGATCCGTAGCTGTAAACAAATAGACACTAATGATATATCTCATACTTTTAGCATACCCACTCTCCTCACCCTCCATCATTCTCTTATGTAATGCAGAGATAACACCATACCTCGACCTCTTCTAATAACTCTACCTAACTCTGCTTGCTGCTTCCTATATCATGGACCCAGGTAAATCAACATATACTTCTCAGATTTCCGATGGGAAATTATGGAACATACAAATCTATGTACAGCTTCTGCTGAAATTCATTGCCAACAAAGCCTAACATGAGTTGTCAATCTTTTGGCATTTATGTATTATATTTATACTTAAATGAAAAGAGTTATTACCTTTTACTGTGCTTGATGTTTTGTATTTCACCAAGATATCCTGTAATATCATGACTGATGTGGTAATCAATATGTATGTGAATTTGAACTTTGTTTCTGATTATCTGCTATATTTTAATGCCGAACAGTAGTATATGTATATACTGGGTCTTTTTTACCCAAGCCACTACTGGAAACGTGTCTCTAGCTCAACTGGATAACCCCAGTAAACAAATAAAATAAAATACTACATTTCTGGTATTGAATAAAAGAACTTTACCAAGCAATGAGGTGGATTCCTATGAAATTAAATAAATATTATTTACTTTGCTTTTCACAGTATCCCTTTTGTGATACTGATCATAACATTAGTGTAATTAGTTAAATATGTCTGTCTTTCACTTAGTGATTCTCAGAAAGACAGGACAAGTTCTGCTGAAACAGATAACCTACATCATACTTAACTAACAGCAAAACATCATTTCCTTTGATTTATTCACTCATTTAGACTTGTGTAGCTAAACAGAGACAAGTGGCACCACCCCCATTAAAATGGTATGGCAGAAATTACGTTACTTTGGAGCTGGATATAAAAAGGAAAATTTCACATTTGCCTTGATGAGGCCTAATCTGTTAATCAGTTTGATTCAGTTCACTTCTTTTGATATGTCAGAAATGTGGCAGTCCATCAAAAACGATTAAGTCAAAAAAATATGTCAAATGAAAAAAAAATCAGTTTGGTTTTCCAAAGTCATTTTTTCTGCGATGGCAAGTCACTCACATCTCTTACTACATTTGCATGATGACAGTAGGAGGCAATAAGCCTATCTAGTCTCCACTTTAAATGTACGCAACATTCTGGCATCTTTCTGTCTTATCCCCCCAACCCCTTCACCTGTCCCATCCCCTTTTTAATTTCCTCTGTGGAATCTTTTTCTCAATCACCCATTATGGTAGTCCAATTTCATAGGTCTTTGACCCTGTCTGTAAAGCACTTTCATAAATCAAAGAAATTATTAGTCCCTAAAATTTGCTTCTTCTTCTTTCCCCTCTGTCTTTCTTCTTCAAGAATGACCCCCTTTCCTAACATGATTTTGTGCACCAATATCATGTCCAACCCATTACTTCTGGTTTATATAGTGAAAATATTTCAAGCTACTCTAGTCTCTTCCAACAGCTTGATATTTCTTTCTTTATATGGCCTCCATAACTGTTTGCAGTACTCAAGGTGTGATACTGTAAGCTTTAGTTGTTTGCTTCTGCGGTCTATCCTTTTGAAGGTATACCCCTACATTCTATGAATGTCTGACAATGAGCTCTCATTCTGCTCCTACTGGTCCAAGCCAGGTACGATCAACACCCCCCACCCCAATTCTTTTCCCTGATTACTATCAGTTCCTTACACTTAGCAGATAGCTCACAACACAGCTGTTGAGACTCCAGTGCTGCTCTTTGCATTTATTTGCAGTGAGAAGTGTCACCTGTCTCCACAAAGCTTTTGCAAATCCTTCCTTAAACATCTTCTCCACCTTCCACTGCTGTACTTATTTCTGTATCACTAGTTAGGATGTTAATGTTATTCTCTATTCCCTGAGATATGTCTAAAACAGATTTGCTAAAGAGTATATGGCCCAGAACTAACTCCCTGCAGTACTCCTCTAATCACATCCCTTATCCTTAATGCTATGCATCTCTCCACAACCCTTTGTGTACTATCCTTCAAGCAAGCAGCAGTGCAAACAATCCATCAATATGGTTATTCCCCAAATCCTTTAATTTTATTATCAGCCACCTGTGGGGATGAGAGTAAAATGTCTTGCTGAAGTCCATTTAGACTACAACTTTACCTGCAACCTGGTCATGAAATTCAATCACATATAATTAACACCTCCTTCTGGTTGCAAACCCTTGAGGGCTGCTGACCTGGAGATTACTATCCTTTCATGTAAGCAGCATGGTTTGTCCTGCTACTGCTGTTAGGGTAACAGGCCTGTATTTCACTCACACCATCTTTGTACAATAGTACTACACATACAGCCCAAACGTCCTCAGGCACTTCCTGCACTGATCAATGATTTGTTAAACACTAGGGATCTGCCATGACACAGGCCATGCTCCCGAGTATTATGGGAGATAACCTGATTCATGTGCCTTACCTTGTCTAAAATTATTCAATTCCTCTTCCTTCCTGTCTTGGTGTATGTCCACTGCTGTCTACACTCGACCTTACCCCTCTTCTAGCACAGCACCCTTCAGTTAAAAGATCATGTTCAACTATTCTTTGAACTTATCTAGTCTTTCTCTTTCTTCCGAGATGATTGGATAGTTTCCCACTCTGCAAATGCAATATACTGCATATTCTGTTTTATTTTACTGTTATTTCCTGCTTGCAAACCTGGGTCTATATTACAATGTCAAACTAAAAAGTTTGAATGCTGTAATATTGAACCCTAAAGTCCGAAAGTTGAAAATAGCAAAGCCACGGCACATCGACTTTTTTCCCCAAGGAAAAAAATTGGTGGGCCGTTTCCGGGGGCTTTGCTATTTCCTCCACTGTGGTGTCATCTCGGAGTTGGTATATTTAAGTAGGGGGGGTGAAGCCCCCCACTTTAGTTTAAAGTTTTTTTGTGTTTTGTTTTTTTTTGTCATGGAACAATGATTATTTTCCCTGGGAAAAAATCTCTGTTCTGTGTTTTTGGTTTTGTTGGGTTTCGGACTTTAGGGTTCAATATTACAATGATCTAACTTTTGTTAGTTCGACTTTGTGATATAGACCCTGCAAACTTTGCCTCTCCACAGACTTATACGGGCAGTACTTCCTGTCTTCACAACATCACACTTGTCACTTTGATGATGTGAAGTTGGGTCTTTGCTGCTCTTCCTGCACTAGTAGTTTGGGTCTCTTTCCTCTGTTTTTCCTGGTAAATACATAAATATCACATTATTGCTGCACAAAGGCCAAGCGTAGTTTGTCCATTTACTAATGAAACCAATTTTGCATCAGTATTCATTTTCAGAACAAAAGTTAACTATGAAACTATAATATTTAGCATTAGTGTCTGATTGTAATCATCAGTGATTTACTAAAAAAATTGAAAGTTTTACAATGGATGGAGAGTGTAAAACTATGAGGCAAAGTCAGGGGCGTTCTGCAAAAATTACGGACAAATGACAGTTATGATTTACTGGCATGAGGCAAAATCAAGGACAATTAAGGGTTATGGACTTTGGGCTTCATGTGATGTGCTTGTGTGATAAGTAAAACAGAAGCGCCTTCACACTTGTTTATACATAAAAGTAAAACAGAATGCATGGGTGTATGAGAACCAGATTAACCAACAACATGTAACCAGCCTTAAAATTGAAAATTAGGCTAAAAATATAATTAAAAGTGCCCCAATCTGAAAATCCTCTCTCTGTACACATTTCTCCCTCTCACTGATTAGACAGTGGACTCTGCTGACCCTGATGTGATGTCAGCATGTGAGCAAGGAAGCAGAACTTCCTATGGAATAATTAATGTGGGTGGAAGCATATTATGGCTATGGAGGGCACTTTCTGGAAGAGATCTTCCTTAAAAAACTGAAAATGCAAATTTAAATGACAAAAAAACAGCCAAGTTTAGCAACTACTAAGGAAACACATTTTGATAAAAGACAGGCTACTCTGATTTCATCAGTTTGCAGATGGTCTTTACATATACTTATTAAGAATGAAGCAAAGTATGCGTTCATCAACTCTTTTCCCCTTTCTACTGTGAGCTCCTTCCTACCACTGTTCAACCAAGTTTCACTCGCTTTTTTTTTTTTTCAGAAAACAGGAAAAAATATCCTTTCTGATATCTCCCTTTCATCTTATGCTTTTGCTGACGCCATAGTAAACGTCTTGTACAATGCTTCCTTCATTTCCCCACTCCATTCTTAGCACAGTTTTGCTCTAATTGCAGCTTCCTGTGTAGGAACATTTATTGGCCTCTTGTTTGTTTGCTTCTTCCTCAGTGTCTTGTTCAGGGCCCAGATTTCTCTATTCCTAACCCATTCCCATAACTGTTTTACTCTCTCAGTTTGGTCCCAAGCTACTAATTCATCTTCGAGCTTCTCCTAGCATTCCACATACAGTGTTTCCCTAAAAGCCTACACTATTGTCTTCGATTTCATAATCATACTCTTCTCCAAATCAGAGTGGCTTGGTCACTAATGAGTAATGACGCCATTACATAGCTCTCAAGTGTCCAGAACTTCAAAGAATGTCAAGAGAGCTAGATCATAATTTTGGCCTGCTCCTCATTAAAGTTGTTTTTCTGGCAAATCATTGAGAACTTAAGTCACTAAATAATGACAGACATTTGAGTTTCAGGCTTTGTATCCTTTAGAAAATGCTGGCTAATGCAGAACCTGTTATTACAGCAACTTTATAAGTCTATAGGATCGGTATTTCAAATATGTCCCTAATTTGGGGCCTTTGTGCTTCCATTATATTTGCACTAAGAAGTTGAAAGGTCTGCCTACACACCCTGATCTCCCTATTTAGAACCTGCTCTATCCCTTCTGCTACAGTACTGCACCAGCTGTCTGAGCACTTCATGGTCCTAGACCTCAACTGACATCTCCTACCTTTCTTCCGTACAACTCCCCATGCAGGGGGCTTTGCTCTGTATATGACACAATCTAATATAATCATGTCTAAGGTTGCTGTTCTCTATGATAAGGGAAAACAAATGCTGTTGTAACCACAGATGAGGAAAGTCTATTTTGGTGAAGTGCAGATGTTTAAGGATTTTGCTGTGATGCTTTTTAATGGATAATGGATGAGCCCTTTGACAAGTTTTTTACAATTTCATCTACTTCCCTGGCTAGAAATGTCACACAAAAGCTTGAGCTGCTTGCAGTGCACATATGTTCTAGCAGCATTCTCTCATGTATTTAAATGTATGAAAAAAATATTTCATGTAGAATAAAACTTACTGCAATATATGGTAAGCACATTACTTATTAAGATCTCACCAAAACTGGGTGGCTTCTACTTTATATTTTATTTTAAACACTACCATTGCAAATTATATAGTAGTGTTTATAAAACACATTCTTGCCTAAAATGTACATCTGCAATGCATTTTGGTTCACAGTAATTTCTATATGCTGCTACTTTACAATTTATAAATTCAGGATTGCTTCTATTTCTATTAAATTCATAGGTATACTTCAAAGACTATTTTCATAACAAAGTCTTAAAAGCAGTGTTTCGGGTCTGCTTAAAACAATAACCTATGACAGTTAAACAGACTTTTTATTCTTGTAGCTTCCTCACATATTAAGTTTTCCATCTACCCGTGGTTTCAGCAAAGAAAAAAGATGTAGTGTTTATCTTACAGAATGCACCTGTGACCCTTCAGCCAAGGCCTTTGCATCTATGCTGTCTTGAGCCAAATCGAGGACACTGCGTCTTGGTCTGAAACCTCAGCAGCAACATACTGCACATCTTCAAATGTATCAAACATTCACGATCAGACCTGCCACAGCATACTCCAAGGCTTTGCTCAGAATAGGCTACCCACAAAAGAACATCTGGCAACGTGCAGCAGAGAATGTGGCCTTTTGGAAAAAAAAAAAAAAAAAAACAGCTAACCAAAATAAGGGCTTGTAATAGCTAACTTTTTTTTCTTCTAGTGTGCTTTTTGTTCCTTTGTCAGTTTTTACTCTCTGTCTTACGCTGTTTGTATTAACCTTTTTGTCTTCCCGACCCCCCCCCCACACACACACACACACACTGGTTCTCTCCACAATGATCAGCTTATCGTTCAGCTTGCAAAGACCTCTCCACTACAGGCTTAGACATTTTGGGGTGGGAGAGTTGATTCCAACCAGCACAGCAGCATATCCAACCTGTAAATGTAACTACTGGCATGGCTGCCAAGCCAAAGGCCTTACTGATTTGATTACAGATGTCTTAAAATAATGAACCACATATGCACTTTAATGCATCATTCAAGCAAGTTTCTCAGCCCCAAGGGCATTAAGAGAAATATCAATTGTCTATTTTTTATGAACACACAGTCATTTTACTAATTTTAAAGCTGTAAGTCAAGTACCTACATTGCTTTTCTTCCTTTCCAAAATCCAATGCACAATGCAGAGGCAAACCATCCGTCAGTCCAAAAGTATTTTCTAAGCCATCAGCATAATTTTTCTCCAGTTCTAAGGTCAAAATGGAACTGACCGGTGCAACATTTTCAACTAGTGTTATTGCTGTTAAGCAATACATTAGGATGGCATTTCTAATGCCATTGTGCAATAAATGAATACAGCCAAGTTCATTATGTGATGTACATTACATCATTTTTAGTAATTCTAAGTTCATTGTATAATGCAAAAAAATCAACATTTCTATACACCCTGAGCTCATTTCATATTATCCCACTGCAGTACTTTTAAAATTCCAAGGTTCTGCATATTTTAGCCAGTTACATCCCTATCAGATTTAACCATCTCTCATCCACAAATGTGCAAATTACAGATGGCTGGTGGCAGCCTGGGTTAAAGAACCCCATTAGACAAATATGACTAGCATCAATTAAACCATTCCCAGAAGCTATAATAATACTTCTTTGGAGTCACAGACTATAAAATCAAATGTTGTGAGAATAAAACGAGAGTTTGCTCTCTACGACTTGTTCACTTCTGATTACTGTAACCTCTGGGATATAAGATGACCTAATTGGAACCAAACTTCAAATGGCAAAACAGTGCAAGTCCTCAGTCCATTAAGGGGCGTATCCAGCAAAAATTACAATTCTGAAAAATGACCATTAGTCTTGTAGTCCATGGCCAGAGCAAGAAATGCAGGCTAGTAGCACATAAGAGAACAGTCAGGTCTGTTTGTTTACTACGACTGCCTTTCACTACACAGTATACCATTAAAGAACATCTACAGATATATGCTATTCTTCTGACAATGACAACCCATGTTGATTATATTCTCTGTCACTGAAAAGTGACCTTAGCATTACCCCCAGCACATATCTGGAATAGGACATTTTATGCAAGACATCGGTATGTATTTAAGGAACTGCAGTGAATTAGCAAAAAGGTACTATGCTGAGTGCACAGCTCATTAAACAACACAAAATTAAGTCACCATCTAATACGATACATTCAGTAATGTGACAACTATCACAGTTATAACTGGTGCATAATTCATTTAAGTATGACTGAAGAGTGACAATCTCTAATAAAGAAATTCCATCCTATCAGAGCATGCCAAAAGTTTGAATGTAACCTACAAGTGTGCAAATTGCCACTCCGTATAAAACTTGGAAATTAGTTTGGTCTGCCTTGCATATCTGTGATGATGCATGCTGCTATCCCAGCAACAGCAGAGCAGCAGCAGAAGCAGTAAATGTCCGGGTAGTAAATGCAAAGGCATGCACTGCAGGCCACAAACTATCCTGCAGACCTTAACTGCAGAAATCCCGTACAAACTACAAAAGCTGTCAGGGACACGCTGAGCCTAATGCATAGGTCTCAACTGTACAGATTTTCACAGAATGTCCAGATTTTTGCCTCATACTTTTGGTCTGTTCCTCATACAATTTGGGATTTTTCTGGCAAATCAATGTGATGATCTGAGGACTGAAGTCACTAAATAAAGAAATACATTTGAGTTTCAGGATTCATATCCTTCAGAAAATCCATGGTAACACAATTCCTGTTATTCTAGCAACTTTCTAAGTTTCTAAGAGCAATATTTAAAATCTGTCCCTACTTTTGGGCCTTTGTACCACAATATGTCAGGCTTTGTCCAGATTTCTTGTACTAAGAGGTTGAGAGGCATTGTGACATGCATATGCAATATGTAGCATTCCAAGGTATCTAGTTGTTTTGTCCTGGTTAAGACTTAGCTGTGCATTCAGATAACTGGGACAGTCCAGAGAATGACAGGTGAGATTGTGGGAATACTGCAAGCCTCAGAATCCTGCATCTTCAACACTTTTCTAGATGTCATGGTGGAACAAGTGCACTGATGAGTCTATTTTCCTGAAAACACAAAGAAACGTCATTCTACCTTGGAGGACTTGCACAGAATATCCAGTCTCCCCTCTTTGTGTAGAAGCATTGATTTTACCCATGATACCTGCATGCTGAAGTGGGCTGTGGTATATCAACCACAAGTGGAACTGCAGCACTGGATGCCTGTTTGTGATTAATTCTAAAGGGGTTGATGACTGCCATTGAACCTACTGCCACAACAGTGCACATAACACACCCTGGACCTCCACAAAAAAAAAAAAAAAAAAGCACCAGACTTGCCCATTCTGAAAACCTAAACCTTGCCTGTAATATAAATAGAACTTGCTGGAAAGACAGGTATTTATCCCAGAAACTACCCCTTCTCTGGAACAGGCTTACCATCCATGTGAAGCATAGTTCCCTAACCCAATTCAAGTATACTTTGGACTGTTGGATGGGGAACAGGAAATTCATCTGTAGTTTGGCACCTACGTCTCTAATGGGCATAGACAGCCTGTAAATGGTTCATCTCCAGGCCCCTAATTGTAAATGTTTAATTTCCCAAGCCCCTACTTACACTTATCAAGGGTACCAGAACATGTCAGAGATTTGGGATGTATGACTAGGCTTAGAAAGGCCCTTGTGGTCATTAGACTAGTATACTCCTATGAACATATGAACACAAACAGGGTGTGCCTGTGTTCTCTGCTTTGTATTCACTAATGTACTAAATATCTATTGCTGCATATCAGCACAATCTATTTTAGACCCAACAACATCTGCAGAGCCACAGACACAAGTGCATACCAAGCAAAATGAATATGGTCTGTTCCCTTTGTTAATATGCCATACTTACCTTCAGTTAGTGCAAGCATGTACAAGGACCTAAGACACAAACATGAACAGTGTTTGGACTCATACAGGGGTTCCCAGTAGAAGTGGAGGTTCATCAGGGATCAGCTCTAAGCCCACTGGTGATGGATTCACAGGTTCATAGGTTAGTACTAGGCTAACTGCTCTTGTGAGCCATTGTAAGCCTAGCCAATTATCCCTTGTGAGACTCAAACCCTACACCTTGTGTTTGTAAGGCAAACACCTTAACCATTAGGCCACCATCCCAACCCTAGCAAACACGATAGAGGGGACAAATCAACAAAACTGCTGTATGCAGATGATATGACATTGCAAGCAGATTCTGGACAGGGACCTCAGAAAATGACAAGAGAATGGAACGTAAAACTGAAAGCAAATAGGATGAAACAGAGAACAGGCAATGCATTTATCATAACAGCAAATGGTAGAAATCAGAAGCTGAATATAGTGATGTTAGAGAAAATAATGAAACAGGTGTACAAATTCAAGTATCTGGGAGGAGTAATTGAGGAGAAAGTCTGAATGAGGAGTTCAAAGCTAGAATCAGAGGGGCTGCAGCCAACTGGCACATAATTTCAGGGTATTCTGAGATGGAAGAATGCCAAATCTGTTGAAAAGTAAGGTATACAAAACAGCGGCATGACCAGTACTGATGTATGTTACAGAAACCTAGGCAGTAAAGGTAGAGCAGCTGAGGAAGTTAGGTGTACATGAAGTGCCTGAGACAGGCAGTGGGATGCATGCTGTATGGTAGGCTAAGAAATGAAGACATCAGAGTAAAAGCCAGAGTAGCTCCAATTGCAGAGAAGGTAAAAGAGAACAGATTACAATGGTTTGGGGCACATGTGCAGGAAAGCAGTAGCTGATTTGGTAAAGATGATTTGGGATAGACAGGAAAAAGGCAAGCAGAAACAAAGGCATCCAGCAAAGAGATGAATGGACGACCTGTGACAGTTGAGGAAGGTAGGATTGTGGCATTGAATACAGAGTATGATGGCAAAACTTGATGTGACACCCCAACCACATGTAAAAAATGGGAAAAAGGGGATTGATGCTAATGAATAACAGTATTGTCCGAGGTGTTTTCATGTTATTCATTTATTGCCTATCGTAGCAATATGGATAAATGGCCCACAAACCTTACCATATCTTAAGTCTTTTACAATCAGCATCAGTCTAGTAAATAAATTAATCTAGTAAGGTAAATTAATTTTTCCACAAAGATTGCTAAGGTAAACTGGGATATGCCTATGAGAGTCGAGGATTTAGGGGATGTGGATTTACACTTGGAAATAAAATCTTTCTAAAACAGCTAATGGTCCTCCTAAAAATGAATCATTATGATGCCCTAAGCATGTGTCAGTATAGGTAGCTGGCTTGTGGGATGCAGTAACAGTTTTGGCATCTGCTCTGTAGTTCCATCATACATTCTTTACAATGTCCCTTAATTGTCTCTTTGTCCTTCTTGAACGTGTTTCCTTTTCCTTGTGCTCCATCCAGTACCATATGCATCTGCAGCATCTGTCGTGATAACATCTATTGTTCATCACTATGGCCTTCCTAACAATATCAGCTCATTCCCAAGGCACATCTATGTTTATTGACCTTATCTATCCAGACCCCCCAAAAAGTGTAGTAAACTTCTCCCCAAAAAGATCTCTACTCGATATCCCTCATAGTATATACACTGCTCTTTCATTACATTTATCCCCTTGGCCTGCTGTATGCTCTCCACCTTACCAGTCCTTTCCTATCAGTTTTCTTTTGTGACCTTTGTCTATCTAAAGGAAATATTCTGTTGGGTTACGAATACATTTGTTGTGTTAAGAACCGTAGTTTACAGCATTGTTAATAAATATATTTGCGATGCACACAGATGTGCAGGTAATGCTAAACTGTACTTATCTTCTTAATCTTGCATAGAGTAACATGGAATTTCTAGATCTTCCTTTTTTTCTTTTTTTAAGAATTGTTTTATTAATTTAGCATATTTACAATATATGCACAGAAATGAAGAAATTCAACATCACACTGTTATACAATGTTAGGAATACATTGAATCATCAAGGTAATTTTATACAATTAGCACATTAAGAATCTTGGTATTTCAATAGCAACATTTCAATGCTATCTCAACCACAAAAGTGTTAGTATGATTTATAGATCTTATTCTGATCACTCTTTTTCAGATTTACATAGTATCGCTGTACATTTGAAAATTCATTGACTGTAGGAATTGAATTTGATTTCCAGTTTTCTGTAATATGTTTTCTAGCTACTACCAGGAGACACAAGAACATTTTTTGCTGTTTTACTTTCACAGATAAAGGAAGTGGAACATTCATTAGTGCTATTGATTTAGTTAAAGAACAATTAAATCATAACTCCTTTAAAAACATATTTATCTCTTCCTAATGTACACTTATTTTTTTTTACAATCCATAAACGTGTATGGCCAATCAGCTTTTACATTTTACTACATCTCCAACAGACTGAAGATGTCATTTTACTAAAGTTAAAGATTTTATAGGAAGTAACAAACATTCTGTATATATAGTTCCACATAAAAGCTTTCAGGTATAAACCTGAAGCTTTAACTGATTTAAGTAACAAAGTTTTATTCTTACTATCTATTGAGTCACTCAATCCACTACTATTTAAAAAGATCCAGAATTTTGCATCAAAATTATTATTAATTATATAGCGTGGACAAGCTTGCTTTGTCAGTCAATTTACCTTCAATAATAGCATTCATATAAAGAAGAATAGTGATCTGTTCCTCTTCACTCGTATTGTCAACAAATTCATTTAATTTCTTATAGGTTCATAGATAGGTACTAGGCTAGCTGCCCAAGGGCATTTATAAGCCTAGCCAGAGTGTCGGCTTTCGCTGCCCCATTGATTAATTAACTGATCCTCTGTCAAGCAGAGCCAATGAAGTGATCCCAGGGGTGTATTTTCTGTTACCTATCCACTCATCAAGGTTTCTCTTGAAGAGCGTTAGTGAGATAGTGAGTTATTGATGGATAATATTAACAACAGATTCATCCAACTTATAATCTTTCATTAAATATTCTAATGACTTAGCTTTTCCTTTTTCAAAGCAATCAGACAATAATACTAATCCATTCATTTTACCATTGTTATGAGTTTTCTTAAATCTAGAGGTGTGTGCAATAGGAAAGCATAAAAATTTCATTTGATATTATGGGGTTTTAAAAACAAATTTCTTAACTATTTTAAGAACTAATTTCACTATGCAGACTCTAAAGATTGAAATGAATTTCCTTCTAAGGTAGGTTTTATTAACCAGATGAAAGGATTGTTACATATTTCTAATTTATCATATTTGAAAGGATTGTTATATATTTCTAATTTATCATATTTGATAAACGTATAAGAATTTAGCAAAATCTGGTCTTGAATGGTTTTCCATTGATTAAAAAAAAAGTTTCAGTTTTATTATTAAATTTCAACAGTGATACTTCTTGAAACTTTTCAATTTCCTCATCTATTTCTTCGACTGAATAATTTAAATCTCCTATACTCTGTAAAATATCACCTGCAAAAAGCTTTATTTTAGATTGACAATCCTTGTTAATTGAAAATCCATCAATTGTTTTAATTGCTTCTTATACTATTAGCTAAGGGTTCTATAAATAATGCAAACAGTAAAGGGAACAAGGGACACCCTGCTTTGTGCCTTTGTTTAAAGTGAATCCTTGAAAAATGTATGATTCAATTTTAACACATACTTTGGAGTCTCTATACAGTTTTGTTAATATGCCAATGATTGTTCTGGGAATACAAACATTTCTAAAGCTTTAAACAAATAGATCCAATCTACAGAATCAAAAGCTCTGTTAATATCTAAGCTAATTATGGTCAATTTCTTATTCATTCCTTTTGCTAAATCTGAGATAGTTACTACCCTTTTATATGATTATACATTAATCTACTGACTATAAATTATGTTTGATCTTTATTAATTAATTTGCTATATCTCTTAAACTTGTAATGAAGATGGAAGTAAATATTTTGTAGTCTACATTTAATAATGAAAATATGTCTATACCAGGAAACTAACTTATTATCCTTTCCTTAATGGAAGCAGACTATGTAATTCCATACTTAAACTAACCCTAGAGCTTTACTGTTTTTCCCTTTTTTAAAGCTACTTTAACTTCTATTCGGGTAACAGACTTATTCAGCAGAGATATTTGTTGGTGATTAAGTTTATTAGTAACCTTTTTACTTGTCAATTATGTAATTGTCAGGATTATTTTTTCTTTAATAAGGCCTCCATGGAATTAAAAAAAAAATATTAAGCATTTCCACTATATATGAAGTAAGATTATTAGTGTGAAGATTTTGGATATTATTGATTTGTGCCTTTTTGCTTAACATCTTACTTCTATTAGCTAATCTATGTAGATTTTTTGAAGTCATCATATAACTGTGCAGTTTTATTTTTTCTAAAGCTATCTCCACTTTATGTGTTAAAACTGTTTTATATTCTGTCATTATTTTTTAATGACTTCAGTATCATCTAATTTCTTTCTTTGTTGTTCATACCTCACTTTGTTGATTTCATCCTGTATTTCAAACAACTCTTTATCCCACTCTTTAATTTTTAACTAGCCCATCTTCTTATTATATCTTTAATGTGTATTTTAAGGCGTCCCATAGTATGACTTTACTAACCTGACCATTATCATTCAAAGATAAAAAAAAATTCTCGATTTGTTCCCTCAGATAACTCTTAAAATATTTTAATTTTATCGTATATACTGGTATTCTAAATATAATCTGAAATTTCCTTATACTTCCTGGTGTGGATGTTTTACTACAAGCTGTACATTCTGCAATGTATTATGTGTGCAACATACCTCAATGCAGTCTGATACCATTCTCCACACAAATTACTTCAGTGAGTTACATGGGATGGACACGTAATTATTTTTGAGGATGCATCATGTGTGAATGTCACAACATGACATGGGATCCAGTTCATTCATATATGACTTATGCCATAATCTGGTGCACTGTTTGCACTCATTTATTTAACTATAATTGTACTTTATGTGCATAGTACTGCACATACTTATATCTGGTATGCAGATTAGCTGTGATCTTTGCTGTATGCATAGTGATCATAGTATTTCAACAGTGGTGCAATGAAATCACTAGAGATCCTAGGAACAGCTTCTCAGGAATCATTTGGAATTAGTGTTTACGTTTTGTATTTGGTGAAAGAAGAAGTAAAAGAACATTATTTTCTAGCCTTCCTAGAGACTACCACTCTTTGGAAAACCTGAAAAATGTTTCTTAGGACTCATCTTGAGGTTAATGCTATTACTTTTCTCCTAGAGAGAGGAGGAGCAGATGGCCATTGATTCCTGATGGTTCCTAACTGGGAGGTGTGTATGGGACTTCACCTATTGTTCTGGTTGCAGTCTGAGTAAGAACCTCTTCATGGCCTTAGTGCAGCTTAGCTTTCTGTTGCATCCAACTGTAGTGGATTCTTTCCAGGCTATCTACCAGGTGAAGACTACAGAAAGTGCACCAAACTCAGTAATATCTGGATTAATACTACTCTGGAAGTAGTTTGTGATTAGTGCTACTATTTTGCTTGTAGTGAAAAGAAGGAGAAAAATTGATTCCGAGCTGATTGCAGCTGTGTTGAGACCAGAACTGTCTCCACTACCAGACAGACAGCATTTCCAGTAATCAACTCCAAACCTTGAAGGCATTATTCCCCCTTCATCCCACATTACTAAACCCCTTAAACCATTGTGCCTACACTATCCAACCATCTCTGTGGCCTGTATGGTTGAATTGAGCATCCTAACACAATACAGTAATTGTTTTATGTTTACAGACAACCACCTACTATGTAAACAAACTGAAACAGTGTGTAAGAGATGTTGCTATATAATGTTATTGGAGGCAAAGCTCTCACAGGAAGCCAGGATAAATAACATGCAGTTTGTCAGTATAACACAACACCACATTAAACTAAACACACAAAGTTCAGACTAAACACATAGATTTACATATGCTGAGGTTCTTAAAGGTAACTTACCAATCCACAAAGGCCTCTTAAATATAACCTAAGGAACAAGTATCCTTAGACCCCATGAAGAGACATACATCTAAGAGTTACAAAGACTCAGTTTAAAAGCCTATAAAGCAAACCTCCACACAACTGAAATATCCTTGTCATTGGTGACTCCCCTATGAGACACTGCAATAATATAAATGATAGATTATAGATTTCAACAATTATTTTAATTTCTGGTATCATTCTATCATTCTAATGGGATACAATATATATCAGCTTGGATAGTAGACACATGGTTCAGTAAAACAGACAGTCACAAAATCACATACAAGAGTGGCCAACATGCAAATCAGGTAGACTTCCTCTTAGTAAGGAAAGAACAGAGGTATACAACAAGTGATTGCAAAGTCATCCCCAGTGAAACAGTAATCCCATAGCATAAACCACTGTTTGCCTCAATCAGCTGCAAGCAGTGGTCAGAGGAGGCTCTAAGGTCAACAGAAACTAGACTGAAGACCTGGAAGTTAACTGGACAGAAGCTATAAGAGAAAGTACTCAGGGGTCCAGCACCTCAAGAAGAATAGGAAATAGCTGGAGATAAAGAAGAATGGCAGCTCCTCAAAGCAGCATATGTGAGGACTGCAGAACAGGTATGCGGTTAAGACAGGTATGGAATTAACATGCATAAGGAAAGCTGATGGTGGAATGCAGAAGTCCAGAGTGTCATTAAAAGAAAGAGGTAGTGCAGGAAAAAGTGGAAAATAGAAAAGATGGACCAGGCAAAGAAAGAGTACTGGTTGACTATCAAACAGGCTACGACAAGAGTTGCAATAGCATTGAACAAGGCATCAGAGGCACTCTACTAGCTTCTGCAAAGTGATTCAGTAGATGCAGCAAAGAAACTCTATAATGTTGTAAGGCAAAGGCAGAAAGCTAAAGAAGATAGACATCATTCATAAGGGATGCCAGAAACAACCTACTCACCAGTCCACATAACATCATAGGCAGATGGAATGAGTACTTCCTGCAGCTTCTGAAGAAAAACCCCACAGAAGCTGTACTGCCAACAGAGCCTGCAATGACAGAAGAGAGGAGTCTATCCTAGAAGAACTAAAAACAGCCCTAAGGAAAATGAAGTTAGGGAAAACAGCAGGCTAAGATAAGTTCACAGCAGATATGATCAAGATGTTTGGTAAGATAGGGAAGAAAAGGCTCCTGAGGGTACTCATATCAACGTGGAGAGAAAGACATATCCCAGGTGACTGAAGAATAAGCATAGTAGTGCCAGTGTACAAGAATAAAGGGCACGTCCACAACTGTGGGCAGTACAGAGGTATTACTCTCCTGTTACACTGCATGAAAGTTCTGGAGAGGAGGACTGATAAATGAATACACAGTTGGAAGATGAGCAGTTCAGCTTCAGATCAGGATACAGCACTACTAAACTGATGTTTGCAGTGATACAGATAGTTGAGAAGAAACTAGAGATGAGGAAGGAGTCCAGCTGGGCATTCCTAGAGCTGTAGAAAGCATATGACATGTTCCCAATGATTTGGGTAGTCCTGCTGTGATTTAAAGTTCCAGAAACATTGACAGAGTTAGTGCAGGCTATGTAAAAGGAACCAATGTCTCAAGTATGAACAGTCTCTGTCATACAGAGGGATTCCCAGTGACAGTGGGTGCATATAAAGATTCAGCCCTGAGCCCACTGCTGTTCATACTGGTGATGGACTATATCAGCAAACAGGCTGGAGTAGACAGATCAACAAAGTTGCTTTATGAAGATAATGTGGCATTACAGGCAAACTCTGAGCAAAAACTTCAGTAAAGGATATGGAAATGGGATGCAAAATGAAAGGCATATGGGGTGAAATGGAGTACAGATAAAACAGTTGTAATGGCACCAATTAAGGGAAATCAGAAGAAGCTGAAAATTGAGATGGAAGAGAAAATAGTGAAACAAGTTAACAGCTTCAATATCTGGGAGAGGTGCTGGGGGAGAAGGGAAGTCTGAATGAGAAGGCTAGAATCAAAGGGGCTGCAGCCAAGTGGCACAGAGTGGTAGGGTAGTGTGTATGATGGAAAAATGCCAAAGAAGCTGAAAAGTAAGGTGTACAAGACAGGGGTGTGACCAGTACTACTGTATGGTACAGAAACCTGGGCAGCAAAGGCAGAGTAGTTGAGGAAGCTAGAGGTGATGGAAATGAAGTGCCTAAGATGGGTAGTAGTATGCACAATGTGGAGCAGATAAAGAGATAAGGACACCAGAGCAGAAACTAAAGTAGCTCCGATCACAGAGATGGTCAAACAGAACAGATTATGGTGGTCTGGGCACATGTGCATAAAAGCAGAAGACAAACTGGTGAAGAGGATTTGGAACAGACATACAGAAGTCAAGAAGAAATGAGGGAATCCAGCAAAGAGATGAATAGATTGTGTAACAGAAGACCTGTGACAGTCAAGCATGACAGTTAAAGAAGGTAGGAGAGTGGCACTGAATCGAGAGAGATATGTTGACAGTTAACATGACACCTCAAACCCATGTTGAAAAATGGGAAAAAAGAGACTGATGATGATCATGATGATGATGGGATGGAGATGGTAGACAGCCCCAGCTGATTTGCCAAGGATGGCATGCATCTATCCCCAAAGACTTCTGATATGGGCTAAATCCTTCACCAACCAAATAGTGTCATTTTAAGTAATGTCGGTCTTCTAAAACTTCCAACATAATGGGACATTATGTTTTGATTAGGTAAGCCCAAGCTAAACCAACAGATGTTCACCAAGTAACCATTGCTGATCTGGTTAGACTTAAAAGAAGAAAACCCCCAAAAGCTAAGCAAAAGAAGTCTCGCTAAAACGAGCTGCACTGACAAAACCAACATGAAATGTTTAAACTGAAAAGAAAAAGAACTTTGTAGAAGAAGAAGCTACTTATTTCTAACTGGTTAGAGATAATAACTGAATACTGGAGAAGTAAAGGGATCTATAGAGACTGCTAGGAATGAACGTTAAGGACTTGAGTCCAGAAAACTGGTGGGAGAGGAAGAGGCTCTGAAGAAGCTGTGCGGTTGAGGACAGAAGGGAGGGACACTTGAAAGGAAGACTGGTCTCAAGCTAAGCATGGAGGTAGAGCAGATGCCGGGCCGCAAAAACCAAATTCAACCAAGCCAAGGAATAACTTGGGGATCAGACCAGGCTCTCAGAACTCATTGCCTGAATCACTGGAGGTGGATCAGGAAAAGGATGAAAAGCATGAGGCCTCCCCGAGGAAAGATCTGGAAGAGGGAATGGCTGGTTGTGGCTTCAGTGAGAAGGGTGAAGAAGTCTGGTGGAGGTTTTTTTGTGGTGTGTAAAAAGAGGGAAGTGGAAATAGAACTTGAGAAAGAAACTTGGCATGAGACATTTTGTGACCAGTTGACCAGGGTAAGGTGAGAATAACTCTGCTCATGTTGTGAGCTCAGTCTGTCAGTCCGGGATTTGTTGCTGAGAGAAACTCACATGAGAGAGATTGCTTGCCTGGAGAGTCTGTCCAACTCCTCGTTGTGTTCTGATAGGACCACGTCTGATGAACTTGTTGGAGGGAAGTTACTGCCAACCAGTGTGAGAGTCCTGAAAGTCTGAGGGCTTCAAAAGTCCTGCTTCATGAGGGCTTTGAGGGGTACTAACGCTCTCATAGGATCTGTATTTGGAGATGGATTTCTGAAGTTGGATTGCTATCCCATGGACCACCATGGACTCACAATGCCCCCCTTCAGCGAGGGCCCAGATGTCCGGCGAAACAGATCAGCCTTGGAGGGAGAAAACTGTGAACCTGGGATCAGGAGGGATGGAGATCCACCATGCAACTTGAGATGGTTAGACATGATTAGATGACGGAAAACTGGAAGGATTCATCCATGAGCTGCTTGAACTGAGACTGACTGCGAATCTCACGCAGAAACCGCATACTCCGGCTGGCATTTGGTAGCTGTACACAGGCATAATATGTAAGACATAAACCTTCAGGACAAATTTGGTTCTGATAATTCTTGCTGAGTGCCTGAAGTCCGAACCTTCTTCTTGTGTTGAATCTTTTGTTTTGTGACTGACATACACATGTTCAGTACTTAGATCTATGCCTATAAAGGTAATAGAAGGCAAAGTTGACAGAAGAACAGTCTTTTGTTCCTTATGCTCTAGCATTGTTTGATTTGCAGCAGAGCAGAGGGGAGAGCTCAGCGGAGAATGGGAGTGTTTGGGGTGTGAGTGGAGAGAGGAATTCGATTCAGATACACCCTGGTACCTGATGCTGAGCGAGTCAGATGAGCCGTAACCACTGCCACAACTGGTAAACATACTGGGGCTGTAGTGAGGCCAAAAAGGGCAGGGCTCTGAAACTTGAATGACTCAGACCCCAAGAGAGAGAAAAATCTCTTTCTAGTATGCCAATGAATGGTTATATGATAGTACCTGTGGAAGGTCTATTGAGCGCATCCAGTTTAGAAGGAACCAAAAATCCTGAATGTCCTCCTGTGAAAACCATCCCCTGCCTGGCCTGAAACAGGTCTAACCTGGCCTTGGTCTCAAATTGGTTTGTTTCTGAGGGTCTTTTGTGAATGAAGAATGAAAGAATCTTTTGGTCTCAAAAGGATCCTACTTGGTCTGCTAGCTAGCTTGGTCTGTTGGATTTAAGCTGCTTGCTTTGATGGGCTGGCCCTGGAGTTTAGCCTGGAACCGGTGACCTGGAAGGGATTGGTAAGGAAAGGGGAAAGTGAGCGATTGGATATTCTAGTGGATATTGTGGATCGACTGTACCCATGGAGCGCCACTATGTTGTCGCCTCAGGTACAGCGGGTACAGCGATGACCAAATCTTCAGGGCCCGGGGTGGGCAGCTGGCTCAGGATGCAGGGATGCTTCCCTGGCTTCATCAGAGGAGGGCTCCTAGGGCCTGCGGAAGGGGACCCCTGCCCCGCCTAGTATTACCCTGACCCCGGTGCCTCTGGGGGGTGCTGGACGTATCAAGCGGCAGCTGTGACTCTCAGATTTACTCCCTTCTGGACCCTCCTCCCGGGGTCTTGAAGGTTTTAGATGGGGGAGACTCCTTCCCTGGGAAAATGGACTGCCTCAGTCAAAACTGTCTACTGTATCACCTTCCACCTGGGCCCTTCACCTGAGGCCCGACAAAAGCCGGGCCGTAGGGGGTAGGGGGAAATGGGAGGCAAAAAAAGTCTACAAAGCCGCATCCAGGCTTGACGCCTGTGCTGCGGCTCTAGCCCTGTGCCTCTGTTTCATCTACCGCCCATCGGGCTGCATAATGGAGGAGTTAGTCAGGATTGAGTAGGATTCCTAGCTGAATCTTTTATCTGTAGCCCAGCCTTTTTTGAGCCCCAGGAGCCACTTCACCTAGAGAATGTCTCTGTCTCTCTGAAGTCTGGTGAAGCATAGCAAAGTATAGCTGAAAACATGCGGCTTGCAGCCCTATCATGCCATCCTAGGGGTGCTGGTCCTAGGAGGATGGAGGAGGATGGACCAGCATGTAGCAAGTTCCTTCTCCTTGGCCATGCCGCCCACCACCATAGCATCAACAGGGAACTTGTTGGAAAGAAAACGTTTGTCTAATTACACAAAAAGCACCCCTGGGCTGGTAAAATGAAGCCAACAAAGCTGCAAAACGGATTCGGTCATGCACATCATGGGATATAGGGTTGCCTCGAGCTGGTAAAATGAAAATGAGAGCTTAGCTAGCAGCGTAGCGGAGCCGAGGATCAGCTCCGAACCCATCCAGCAAGAATGAAGGCGAGTTGACAACTTAACATCAAAAAAGAATCCAGAAAACGTAAAGGTGGAGCTGCTTATGTCTAGAACCTTAACAAAAAATAAATAAATAAAAAACTCCACTCCCTACAAGCACTCCTTACCCTGGAAAACATTGATATATGCATTATCACAGTGACCCAGTTCAGGCCCAATAAGAGCATTCCATCAATTCTGGGTTTCAATGCCTACCACAAGGTCAGGCCCACTGCATTAGATAAAGGCAATCAAGGAAGCGGTCTCCATATTAAAAAAATCCACCTCCAGACTTGTTAGACAAGATAATGTCCTGGAACTCCTCCACTTCCAACTTACTGTTAACAGACCGCCTTATATCATAGTTGACTATAGGACCCCCTCTATGTCCTTCTCAGCTCATACTTCCTACCTAACTAGCAGGAGTCCCTATATATTAAGTCAAACACCATTCTACTAGGAGATTTCAACCACCCCTCCATTAAAAGGGAGACATGTACATCCTCAAACAAGTATGTCCAGAAATTTCTAGACTTCATCACTGCAAACTCTGTGGACCAACTGTCTGTACCCCAACCATGGGTGATAAAATCCTGGATTTCATACTTACTAATATGGGGCAGCTTTGCTCCCACCAACTGTAACTTGCTTCCTGATCAAATTGGACCACAAACCTGTCACATTCACCTTAAGACTGAAGCTGGAAGCATCTTCCAATACCCCAGTATTCAGTGATTACTTATTTATTTACTTGACATTTATATGCCGGGAAGGTCCAACTGGGTCAGAAAAAAACATTTTCAGTGGAGGCCTGGGGAGACAAGCTCCAATTATATACAGACATGTACAAACTTTATACAAATAACATAAAAATGGCATGAGTTACAAGTACATACAGAAATGTAAAAAAATAAAACTTTATACAGATAGCAACAAATTACCTGTGTTACAGGTAAGCAAGTACATTGATATGAGGCAGATGGTAACTATTCAAGTAACTGATACAGATATGCAAGTAAATGATATAGAGTGAATGAGGTACGGATGGAGAAAGAGTGAATGAGAGTTACAGTCTGGTCTGATCTGGAGAAGAGATTAGCCTGGATCAGAGCGAGGGCACAGCCAGGATTTGAACATGTGTTGTTTCAGTACAGTTTAAAAGGCAGGTAGGTTAGTAGCAATTCTCACAGCAAGTGGAAGAGAGTTCCATGCTTTTGCAACATAGTGGGACTGGAGGCTTTATCCAGCTGTCTTAGTGGGTTTGTATACATAGAGAAGCTCTTTATCTGCACACCTAAGTGTTCTGTTTGGGCTGTAAGGTGTAATGATGTTATTTAGTGCCGGACAGGCTAGGGGTTTGTAGACCATGCTGTGAAGGGTAAGTAGCTGGACATATAGTAGTTGGTTGGGGAATTCTAGCCAGCTTAGTTTTTGTTTATTGACAGAGTATGATGGGTTCTAGTTTTTGAGTTGGTAGCAAACTTGGCCACTTTATTATAGCACTGTTCCATTTTGGATCTAGAGGAGCTCTGTAAATTGGTAAGTATTAGAGCACTGTAAAGCAAGAAGGGTAGAAGGAAAGTTTTGGCAAGGAGAAGTTAGTGTATGTTAGTTTCTGTAAAGTGTGCCAAATTTCTGGTGGATTTTCTTTATGTTTTGTTGAATGTGAAGGTCAAACTGAAGGTGATCATCTAGGACTGCACCCAGTAACTTGGTGTGGTGGACAGTTTCAATGGTGGTATTATCAGCAGAGAGAATGCTGAAGTTGTTTATATTAGTAGTGCAGTTCTTTGGCTGAAAAAGAAGCAGTTTCCTTTTTTGGGTTGAGGAATAGTTGGTAAGCCAGGATTCAACAGCAGAGAAACTTTTGCACAGCACAGAAACACAAGAACACATCACACAACAGAAGAAACACCACCAAGCCAGATATCCTCTCGCTTCCTCAAATACTCTGCCTTCACTGGGTCACGCCTGAAGTGTGATTGAAGTGAAAAAAATAAAAATAACTTTGTTGCTCCTGGACAGTACACTGCCCCTGCACAAACTGTAATAACCTTCTTTGTACACCTTTGAGGTCTAAGAAAAGTAAAAGAAAAGAATGAACAAACTGTCCTCAGGCCAAACACAAGCTATAATAACCTCATGTGCACACCTCTAAGGTTTGACTGTGATGACAATTAAAGTAATAACCACACTGTCCACCCCCACCCCCACACACGTAACCTACAGCAGTTTTCTGTACACACAAATCTGAGTAGAACTGGTTTTAGAATGGGTGCAGTTGAGAGCAGATGCCATTATCAGATTTATCCTAACAGGCTCATATCAAACTCCTGTTCACGTTAAACAGCATAATCAGAATGAGAATACATTTTTCCTCATTTTCCCAACCAGAAACAGCTTTTGTGGGGCCCCCACACAGGCAAGGATGATTAAGGGATCCCATGTTTCCATTTATACAGTCTGGGGAGTGGAGGCTCCCAGACTCTTAGAAGATCTAAGTATCTGAATGTTTTGTGATATATTTTATTCATTAATTTTGAAATATAATTACTTGTTAGCTACATTTTAACTGATACCCAGAAGAATAATGTCTGTGTCCTGCATTACTGTGTGTGTGTGCACAAATAAAAATCACTGATATTTTTTAAACACACACACACAAGCATAAGCCATAGCAATACTAGTTTTGTACTATTTCGTCAAATAGCAATACACTGTGCAACACTGGTATTGTCAAACCAGATCAGTGACTGCCATTTAGCAGTCATCAAACAGCAGTAGGGGTAAGTCACTTTTATTTACCTTCCCTGATTTTTCTCATAGGTTTGCTCTATCCTTTTTAAAAACTTTGGTTTGCTTGTAAATCATTCAGGATTAAAGATGGCCAAAAAATCCAGGCATCAGAGTTTCATACTTATTTGTCCAAAAAATGAAAGCTGACGAAAAAAGTGTTATACTATTAACTTTTTAATTGAATTAGTGTAATATTTGGAACACGTTCATGATTTTGAGCCTTTATTCTGCTATTATAGGTATTGCAATGAATTCTTCTGCAAAGAAGTTGAAAGTTGCAGTAGCTGGTGTTCTGCCAGTGTTTATAAAACTCTCTGAAAAAGCAAACCATCCCTGAAGATCAGAAGCATCAGCTTTTCTTAAAATCCAAGGTTTGCACTGAGAACAGTCACTGGGCTGCTGATCTCTCTAGTGCTTAGCTTGTTTATGTTCATTATCAGCTTTATCCTAACAGGGTCATATCACAGACCTGTGCAGGTTAAAGAGCATAATCAGGAAATTAATACATTTTTTCTCCTCATTTTTCCCCAACCAGCAGCACCTTTGTTGGCCCCCCCTCCACACACAGTCAAGGATGACTAAAGGGGCTCTCTTGCAGCCACGGGTATTGCAAGTACCTAAAGTTGGCTATGTTGTTAGTTTTAGTGGGTTGAATGTCCACTGGCAAAGTTTAACTAAGCCAGGGGTACTGTGTCAGTGGTAAAATATGTAATGAAATTGTGAAGCCTGTTGCTTGATAAAACACTGCTACTATAACCAGCAATATCTTTGAATTTTAAATACGAGTTATTAGCCATCTAGTTTATTAAGTACGCAAGACTGTTGTACTAGCTTTGTTGGTTTGACAGTACTGTTGCAAAATATCAGGGTAAAGCAACCTGCTGTGGTTGAGGCCCTCCAGGAACAGGGGGCCCCCAGCAACTGCAGGGTACGCTGGTGCCTAAAGCCGGCTATGCTGTAGCTCACTATAGTATAGCTGTTTATCTTTGGTAACTATTTTTTAACTTGGTTACATAGCTGCTTAAAAGTAATTAGATCTTGTTCTTTATTATTTTGTTTCTATAGAGCCCAGGCTGCAGCCTTTTTTTTCCATTAGGTTTTTACATTCCTTTGTTAGCCAGGGCATGGGATTGGTTTTGATTCTTTGGTTTGAACTGGAGCTAGGGTATCTAGTAATTTTAGGAAGCAGTTATTAAGAGTAGTGTACTGCCTCGTCTAGTGGCAGTACTTTTAGTGGAGACCAGTTTATTTTGCATAGTAGGTCAATAAATCTGTCATTAGAGAAGTTAGAGAGATTGTGAACTGATTTTTGGGTGTGAGTTTTTGGAGGGTGAGTGGTTTACTCAAGTGGCAAAGGCAGCTAGGAGGTCACAAAGGGTGTTTGGATATGTACCAGCATTGGTAAAGTTACAAGGGTGTGTTACGAGGATCCAGTCTAAGGTAGAATGTTGAGCGTATTGTTTGTTGTACCAAAAAAAAACATATAGGTTGATGCTGTTAGTAGGTAGTTGAGATGTGATAGTTTGCCAGTCTATGCTGGTGTCTCCTAAAATGATAGTTTTGTGTTGAAATATTTGGGTGATCCAGGAGAGTGAGTCTTCTAGAATAGGGGTGTTATTACCTGGGGGGATGTAGAGAACAATTCTCTTCATATTGTTAAGATTTAGAGGGGATATCAGCAGTTCTGCTGAGAAAAAAGTAGGGGTATCATTTATGTATGGTGTGATATTTAGGTTGTCAGAATACAGTAATGCTAAGCCTCCACCTTTCCTTTGGGTTCTAACAGATATCAGCAAGCTGCAGTTGGAAGGTAGGAACTCAGAGTCTGGTATGTTAGGCTTTAGCCAGGTTTCTGTGAGGGCTAGTATGTGGGCTTGTACTGATCTATCCAGGCATTAAGGGGGTATTGTGTTACCTATGCTTCTGATGTTGAGGGTCATAAAGTTAAATTTTTTATGGGGAGGTTTGTAGGGATGATTAGTGGTGGGTCCGGTTTTAAGGTGGATGTCACTGCACTGTGACAGTAGAGAGATTAGATAGGAGTATATTCTGTGCAGTTTTTTACAGGGGGTGGGTGTAACATGTATGAGATTGGCTTTGCTATGAGGAGTGTCCAGGAGTTTAGGTATTAAGTAATGGGGTAGGTTGTATGGAAACAACTGAGGGAAGATATTCTGGAAGCTATAATGGTGTATTCGGTGGTTGGAGGGATATGTGTCAGTGGGGGGTAACTATTCTTGGAGTAAGTTGTGTAAATAATGTGTGTGTGTGAGTATTATTAATATGAAGGTTATTGTGGTTAGGAGCATTATTGTGCAGTAGTGGTACATGTCTGGGAGCTAGTATGGAGTGAGCTACTTACTGCGTGGGGAAAAAGGTCTAGAATAGGTAGGAGTTTATAGTATGGGAATGGGAAGTGAGTCATAAGGGTGACTGTGGTAGTGATTGGTTTAACTGGGAGATTGGTGGGAGGTTGTGAGTGGTAGAGGGAAAGTAGGGTGGAGCCTATGTAAGGAAAAGTGTAGGAGTAGTGGTGGCGGGTGAAATTTGGGGGCAGTGTAGGGGAGCAGAGTGAGCCCGAGCACAGTGAGGGCGAACAGAGCAGGCAGAAACCAGTGACAGAGTTCCAAGCAGCAACTAGTAGTTTTCATTTACTAAAAAAACACTATCAGATGAGAACGCAGATCACAGGTCAGTGTGCAAGGTACAAGGTAAGGCAATTTGAGGCAGCACATTTACATGCTATTTGGTAAGCTCAGGTAAGAAGTTTTGCTTTTACAGCTACAGAGGAGGATTATAGAACCTAGAGAAGGAGAGGGTGAAGGGGACCAGATTTTAGTGAACCCTTACCCAGTGTGCACACCAAAAACATTTTTCTTTTTTACAGACACATACTAAAAATTAACAGAAATTAGCTCTTTTCTTTAATAGGGAGAAATTAACATACATTGCAGATGATCACACTTTATACTTGTTTTGACGTTCTGCTGTTACGTGAATAGTTCCAGCCAGCACAGACTTTGTTTCAGGGGAATGATAGTCTGAGAGTGGAATAGAGAAGTGTTGGGTAGGTGTGGGAGAAAAATAAGAGCAGTTCAAAATAAGGTTAGGAGGGAGAAAAGGCAGAAACAACAGTAGTAGTGAAAATAAGACTTACAGTCTTTTTAGCACAGATGCATGGCATTTTCATAAAACAGAATAAAAACTGCTTAGCATGCCATACACTAGTCCTGTATCTTAATTCAAGATTTCTCAAAACAGTTAAATCAAGGCAATATTGATAGTCAATTACTTGCTGCAAAATATAGGTAAACTGCGGTGCTGTAGTATATGGAATGCACCACAATGCTAATCAGCCATATGGAGCATTATACAACAACCAAACATTAGTAAAATATATCAGTAAAGGTCGGTCGGTAAAATAAAAACTAAATCCTTAATAAACAGTATCCACAGTATCAGCACAGTTCTATCAGCTCACGATAAACTGATTAAACATTAACCAATAAGTTTCCAGTGTACATAGTTATTAACCAATAAGTTTCAGCACACAATAAACTATTAATCATTAAACAGCAAGTTTCAGAGGCAAGTAAGAGTGTAGCAACAAATATGGTCAGACGAGAATCTTTTGCAAAAACAGGTAAAGCATACCACACAGGAACAACGTATTTACCAGTATGGAGAACACTGAAAGTGGATCACTGCAGGGACACCAGTAGCTTGCAGCGGGAGTCTAACTTTAAAAATGGTGCCCACCAAGATCGAGGCAACTAAGCAGCCTCTGCACAGACGGCAGGTAGGTGTGGGGCTACACGCTCTACAGGAGCCAGTACAGTAGTAGTAACAAGGAAACCAGGGACTAAGTGACAAGCAGCAGCTAGCAGTTTTCATTTACTAAAAACATTATCAGCAATTAGAGGCAGCACATTTTCATGCTATCTGGTAAGCTCATATAAGAAGTTTTGCTTGTACAGCTACACAGGAGGCTTATAGAACCTAGAGGAGGAGCAAAGGGGATGAGATTTTAGCAAACCAATTTATGCAAGTTAATCTACTAAAACTGAGTTGTAATATGGCTGAATTAAAAGCTCCTTCCATATTGATGCCCTCCACTGCTTATGTGGAATCATTTATCACCAAATTCTATTCTCATATAAATAGCTGCATAGATGCATCTTTTTCCCTGAGAAGAAAATACAATGACACATTTTAAATAAAACCTTGTGGTGAAATCCTAACATAAACAGGTTCTATAATAAAGGAAAAAAACTCACTGCACATAAAAATAAATTTAATTCTCAAGAAGCCAACAGACCTCTTGCTAAACTTAACAAGGATTTCTGAACCCTGATCAAATCAACAAAAAAACAAATATGAGAGAAAAATAGCCACCTAGGAGAAGGATAACAACAAAGCTTTCTTTCTTTTAGAAATCTCAGAAATAATGCCCAGCACTGCACAGTGATAACAGTAAAGGATATCACATAATCAGTCCCAGAAGACATAGACAATCTACCAGTGGACAAATTTAGTTCAAACATTACCCCCCTCTCCAATTCTATATTCCCAAATCGCATACCGACATCCACACCCCCTCAAAATCTCCCAAGAACAAAACCTCAATGTGCTATCCGTGGGCAAGATCACTACTTCTGTGGTGCCATATCACACAATGGACAGCCTACTGGTAAGCCTGAAACATGACCTGACAGATCTCCCATAGAGGTTTTCAATATCAACCTCCAAACAGGTTTAATTGCAGATGAAAAGAGGACAGCAACATTCATCTTTTTGCACAAAGGTAGGATGTCAACTGACCCAGATAATTATAAAGCCATAAGCCTGACTCACCTCATCTGTAAGACTAGGGAAAGGATCATTATTGAATTAATAAATAAGGACATGAGTAACCTACAAACTCTCAACTCAAGCCAGCCTGGCTATGTGAAGGACAGATCCCGCCTATTTAATTTGGTTGACTTCTTTGAGGAGATCACTAATGAATGAGGGCAAATCAGTACACAATGCATTTCTAGACCAGCAAAGGCATTCAAAACCATCCCACATTCTCCCGCCTAAATGTAAGTCCCTATTTAATTAATTGCATAGCAAACTAACTCACAAATAGAACCTAGAAAATTAGGATAGATGGCTCCACCTCCTCCAAAAGACCCGTCTCTAGTGGTGTACATGAGGGTTCAGTCCTTGGGCTACTCCTCTTTGTCATTTACTTCTTGAAGGTTAAAGCAAATGTTATATGTTTATGACTGACAAAGTTTGCAGATGACTGTAAATATATATAACTGTATCCTTTAAAAAGCTTGACTTCCCTTCTAAGTACCACATTGACAACATAACCATGAAAGGTGATTCCATAGTCATGGATCTCGGAACCTATATCAACAATGTGCTGTCCTTTGATCATCACATATCCCATATTTCAATGAAGTCCTTTTTCATTGTATAGCTTATATCTAAAGGTATAGCTTCCAGGTCCAGGGACATAAATTTTCCATTGTGCTATGCTCTTAATAGGCCAGTCATTAAATATAATGCCCTGTTTGGTATGTCGCTGTCCAGACACTTGACCATAACACTTTCCCACTACAAATCTTGGACCTAAATCACAAAAACTATGTAGACCATCTCAAAGCCTTGTCCACCTTCTCAGCATCATACAGGAAACTAAGAAGCTACATCTGCCTTCTGTACACAGCCTCAACAGACCCTATCCTCTCAGAGCTATTAGACATTTGCAAATCATATGATAGCATGAACACTTGCTCAAGGGATCTAAATTTCTTTTGCAACATAAACAGAACATGCTAGAGGGATAGGTATGTATCACACAGAATACCTCTTACATGGAACCATCTTCCACTCCACATAAAGTGAAGTACTTCTCATACTCTGTTCAAATGTAATATGGATGAATGGATGGGAAAATGTAAAGTCATCCATGTCCCTCATGGATAGGGGCAACAAGCAAATTGTCCAACATATCCTTAATTGCCCCACCTCTGGGTTATTCATATACAAAATATAGGGGCTAAAAACTACCACGGGAATATAAGGCTAGGCTTCTTAAGATCCTCGCAAATCAATAGTCTAGTAAATATATATTCACCTATGAAAAGAAGTTCATGTACGTTATGTAAAAGTGAACATGTGGCAATCACAACTCAGACATACTGTGTACCTCTGCTCCATAATTGTATTCTGCTGTTCTGTGACAATTATGACATGCTGCAGGACACAACATTGTTAGGACAGAAGACACATTATTGTAATTAATATATGCAGTGTGAACAGACTTTATTGGTGACATTAGTACTCCTGTAGAGTAAATTATTGTCACTTGATGACAGTTGCTAATATACTGTGCAAATGCAATGTTTTTCTAGTCATGAGACACACACAATATTTACTTTCAGGTTTCACACACAATACAAATTGCCTTATCACCATGTCATGCATGGGTTTTAAGAACATTTATCTGAAGTCTCTCATTATGAGACATGGAAAATGATCTTTATAAGAATAATTCAAACATTTAAGCATTCTGTAAACTGCATACACAAGTCTTTGTGTATGTGGACTTTCTCAGGGATGTAACACAAAATTCAGTCATCATATCCAGAAAAGTTGTATGTGCTTACAGTGTTCATTTTCATAAGAATGAACAGTGCCAGGAAGACTGCTTCTGCAAGCTGTGTGCTAATGTCATCTGTAAGGGATGCCCCCAGGAGGTGACACTGAATTCCACAACTGTTATGTATGGCAAATGCCATAAACTGGTCCTGGTCTGTCCATATTGGTAGGTGTCCTAAATAATACTTCTGTAAACAGTCTGTTTTTTATGACATGAAGCATTTCAGAATATGCCCTCACGATGTATTATTGTGTCTGGTGACAATGAAGACCATCCATCTAACTACACAACTAGCTGTACGACCAAGTACTCTGCATAGTAACAAAGCTATATGTGAGTGGGATGTTTACAAACAAATTTTCTGGGGAAAATGGCATGGTAACTCTATGCACAGATACAGACAGATCCCAATTGGTACAGATCCATACCACTGCCAAGGAAGACAGTATCACAGCAATGGTGAAAATACATGAATGATGCTGTTTTACAAACTTGTGGAACACGTGTGAAATGTGTGGTATGTGGTAAACACTGACTATGATGGACCAAGCCATATAAGGTACCTGCTCTAGTGTTTCTCCATTGCAACATACAATTGTCACAGGGACAATAGGCTCTGAGGTGTAATGCCTTCTCAACAAACACGGTTACATTATTTATATTTTTAATATATGTCTAATTAGATACTTAAAAAAATAAGCGTAAAATAAAAAAGAAAGGTGTAAGGATAAAACAACACAGCAAAGTGTGACTGCAGCAATTAACTTTGGTTAAAGCAAAAAAAAATTAAAATACATTCTGAAAACTAAAACAGACATCCTACATGGAAATAAGAACATTCTTATGAAAATATTATATTTAAAGTACCTCCCAAAAGAAAATTTAGCAGTCCATGCCCAAACATACCTTTCAACCTGCAGACATCAAAAAAATGTGCAAAGGCTTTTGAAAAGTGGGTACAACTGGCCAAACAAAGATCTGAAAGGGTAACTAGCATGAAATTTACACAGCTATTCCCACTTCCAGTACAACTGTTGGATACCACCACACAGAAACAAAAGTTTAAACAGTTTTAAAATAATCCAAAATATAACCAGAATAATTATGCTTTATTTAGATATAACGTTTGACTACAGATTTTCGCTTTCATAGATGAAAAATATTATTTATTTATTTTACATTTGTTAACCGGATAAGTCTGACTGGATTCAGGTCCATTTTCAGTGGAGGCCCGGGGAGAAAAGCTCCACATAAACACATAAATAAGACATAACAGTTTGAGTTTTTTATACAATTACATATAGATACATGTTTCAGGTTTGTTGGAATACATACATAAAAACATTACAATTATTAATTCTAGTATTAGAACATATAAACAGTTGTAGTAGTACAAAGCTGAGCAAGGTAGCATTTCATTCAGTAGTATAATACATTAGAATGAGACAGCTGATTTTATACAATTTATTATAAGACAATTTTTACAAGTAGCCAGGGAATGTAGTAATACAGAGTTAACAGTGAGTAGGTTAGTCTGGGTTTGTACAGGGGCACAACCAGTGAGTTTTTAAGTGTGCTTTGAGAGACATTTTAAATTGGGTTATGGAGTGTACAGCCATAGGTTCAGCAGGGAATAGGTTCCAGATTTTGCCAACAGAGTTGGAAAATAATGACTCACCCACTGAGTTATTGGATTTAACAGTTTTTATTAGCATGTTATCAGAAGAACGGAGTGTTTTTAAGTTATTGTAGGGGGTGATTATGTTTTTGAGTATTGGTGTGTTTTCGGGCTGATAGAGGACTTTGTGAACAACTGCTAATTGGGTATACTGGAGTTGAGAGGGTAACTCTAGCCAGCCTAGGGACCATAGGTTAAGATAGTGGTGTGTTCTATATGCTAAACCTGTGGCAAAATCTGGCAATGTTATTATATTAAGTTTATTGAGGTCAGAGTTACTTACGTTTGTATAAATCGAGGAGGCATAAAGAAGGGTTGATAGTAAGTGTGTACAGGCAATCATTGTCCTAGCAGCTGAGTTTAGGAATGGCTTAACCCTATATAAAGAGCCAAGTTTCTTATTGACTGTTTTAATGGTTCTATCAATGTGGGCATTAAGCTTCAGGTTATTGTCAATTATTACACCTAATAGTTTTGTAGTAGATTCTGGGGAAATTATGGTGCCATTGTTAGATATTATGGTAAATGAAGGCAAAGGGACTTTCCGAGTGGGGGTGAAGAGTAACAGTTTTGTTTTATTTGGATTTAATAGAAGACACTGGTCAGTGAACCAGCTTTCAACTTTTGTTAACAGTATTTTGGGACAAGGTCTGTAGGTCTATTGGGGAGGTGGCAGAACAGATTAGGGTATGATTCAATTCCATTTCAAAAATTCCAACACATTTCAAATTTTGACATGAGTTATATCTGAACATTTCATAAAAAATCATCTCAAGAAATCTACATCTCTCTCATGTACCAAACAGTAAGTATTTATACTTAAAAGTTATCAGACCTGATTGAAACTAATTTTTTGAAGCTTTTCTCTGCAGGCCTCCACTGAAAATGGGCTCCTCCCCAGCTGGACTTTCCCGGTAATCAAATGTCAGTAAATAAATAAAACCATTATTTCTCAAAAAAATGTGCAAGATGGTGAAACATTCCTATCATAGTTATTATGCCGGACACAATTATTCCAGTAAAATCTAAAACAAAGTATATACACATCACCCTTTAAAATTCTCCTTTATTATAGCACTGCCAAAACCCAGAAAAGACCCTATTGTTGCTAACTCTCACCCTATCTCCCTGATCACTGCTGAGACAGAATTCAGTGCAGAGATCATAGCACCTTGGCTTCAACCTCTTTTGCCCTGTCTGACCAGTGCTTATCAAGCCTGCTTTGTAAAATAGGGATGTCGTTCCTACAACTTAAAGCCCCTCATAGGAATGATAAAAAATAAACCACATCTGACTTAAATCCTGCACTGTTATGCAACTCATTTTCAAAAACAGCATTGAGTTTTACAGAGTGAGATTGTTTCTAGACTATGCTGCCATCTTTTGGTACTACCCCTTCTGTTCGATTTCTTGTCACAGTGTCTACAAACATGAACTGATCGTCTCATTTCTCATTACTGAAAGGGAGCAGACAAAGCTACCCAATCTCCCTTTTTTTAGCAATTGAACCATTTGCTAGACAAACTACTACATTAGACTTGTTGTCTGGTTGGTTTCACCTGGTCGGTTTCATGCATTTTGTGGAGGAGTGCTTCTTACAAACCATAGACCCTACATATGACGTTCTTATTCTGTTAGACTTTGGACAACATGTATCTGCTGTGAGGTTTGTAAATCAGTATGGTCAAAATGGAACTGTCCTCAGAAAACTCTGCTGACAGGGACTTACAGGAGCTTTCCCTTGGTTACCTCTGACTTAGAATAAATTCTACCTGAAATATCTCAGCAATAAGTAGCTGCATTCCACTCCTCTGTGGATGATCTAAATTAATCACCTGCCTTTTGGGATCATTTAACAGTGTTAGTCCACACTTGATGTTACTTAAATCTTCCCGGTTTATGTGGGAGTGTAGCACTTAAACCCATCTTCTGCCTCACAGATTTTTATACAGGCACAAATATTTCTACCCACTACCTCATCTTCATATTCCTTGTAAGAAATTTCAGAAAATGGCAGTCCAATATATTGGAATGGAAGAAGGAATACACTTTCCAGTTTTATAATTACTTAGCCAAGCAATGTGGGGTGTAGCAGCTCAGCACTCTCTGCTCAGGCATTTTCTGTCTAGTAGTTTCTGCATTCCCTACTAGGTACCCTCTTCTGTGAGTTAGGCTAAGTGCACACACCTTACAAAGCATCATCCTCTTGGCCATTTTCTGGTATCAGTGTCAACTTCCACTGGCATATAGCAAATATAGCTCAAGACACAAAATGCTTTCAAGGAAACAATCATATTAGCAAGACTGTTGAGTCTGGCTATCACTGTTTAGAACCATTCCAAACACACCAGAGATAATGAGTTGGCCAACTGGAAATAAAAAAAAGCTACTTATCATCAAGAGTGCTCAAATTTGGAGCAAACCATAGAAAGCAGCACTGTCCTAACATCCTAACTTATTTAAAGACAAATTCAGTTTGACTGGGAGGACTTTTCAAAGTATTTGCAGCCAAACTTGTCACGATGCAGTTTGCTATTTCCAAGCTGATCTATCAGCAACATTATCCAGCCTCTACAATCCAGTCCTCAATCACTTCATGTAGCTACAATACTGAAAGCTTTGCAGTTCTTCAGACTGCTAGTGAAACCATTTAACAACACCCAGAAAGAAAAAGAGAGGTACTTTAGAAACTGCCAAAAGAGATGCCAATCCACAACATTACGAATTAGATCAATAGGCTTTGAACACTAGTTTATTTTCTATTATAATGGTTAATAGTCTTGAATATACAGCTTTTTTCTGTTCAGTACATCACATGCTTATTGTGAAGTTTGCCCCCCTGCTTACAGCAACAAGTATGTGTTTTGGGACTGCCTTCTGGGGCAGACAGCCTCATCCCACCTTTTGAACCACTATTCCTCCACAATGAGTAATAGAATCCCATTACCATTGCATTTATCACCACGGCTATCACAAGTAGATATGACTGGCAGCTGTTTATGGCCGCCCACTGGAATACACTACTTGCCATTTACTTTTCTGTACAGACAAACTTCTAATTTTGCTATAGCTTCTGGCAGTTATAGAAAGTGGGTCTAACCCCACTTGCTTCTTTCTGGTATAAACTGCTGATACAGAAGTTATTCTTCAGTTTGCCAGTCCCTTTAGTCATGAAGCAACACTCTTCATTTCTCCAGATATTCATAGGGTGTTGCTAGGTGAATAACCCTAGGGCCCTTAAAAGCCTAGCTGTGTATCTCAAAACCATTTGGATCATGGGCGTCTATGTGGGTGCATGTTAGTTAAGATAATACTTTTCTTATTAATGGCCTCTGTCCATAAAGGGTATTGAGGACAGAGTGGGGGTAAATTTATGATGTCCATACAATTGACAAGGTTTCATTTGAACAGGTCAGGAATAAACTCTGTTTTACGTGAATGGGGAGCCTATTTCAAAGTGTGGGGATCATACCTCAAAACCTCAGAGCAAGAAATCTGGACAAAGCCATAAACAAAATGAGACTAAGGCCCAAAAATAGGGACAATTTTTAAATATCCCTCTTACAAACAGAAAATTGATAGAACAACAGGTTTTGCATTAGCATGAATTTTCTGAACGGTATGAAGTCTGAAACTCAAATGTCTGACATTATCTTCTAACTTAATCTTTAATGATTTGTCACTAATTTGCCAGAAAACCACACATTTATGAAAAATGGACAAAAAATATGAGGCAAAAATCTGGACATTCTGCGAAAATCTGTACAGTTGAGTGGTATGGTGGGGATCCTTTGGAACAAATGCCTGTCTCTCCAACATGTTCTGTTTCTGTCACAAGTGAAGTTCAGATCCCTGGATCTCGTGTTTCTGGTGCTGTTTGTTTTGCACTTCTGCAATAGATCCTTCAGGGCTGAGTCTGTGAAGTCCTGCAAGCCAAGAGAAGATCCCCTCTCAGTAGCCTGTAGGAGACTGAATACAGAGACAGAGCCTTTAGTTGATCAGTGTAGGACAGGTTATTCATGCCCTCAATTCTACTGGGGAGAAACCTCTGCAGGCATTCCAAGTGTTGCAAGTGTCTGGTCGGGTACATGCCAAAGGGATCACAGTACTCAATGACAGGTCTGAGTGGTACTATAACTGTTGTGGACCTGGATGCCATACCCTTACCTACAAGTTGGACAACATAATGATTTTCTTACTACCTTAGCTACAAGTTGGTCACAGGCCAAACTGATGTCTATATATGTTTCTAGATCCCTTACTATTGGGTTGACTCTTAGTGTTATGTTATTGAGGGAGTAATTGAGTAATTAACTTAACTTTGGTTGACAGTTTCCCCAAAGGGCATTATAATGCATTTTTGCCATTGAACCTTAGGCCATGGCTTTGACACCAATCATTTGTCTGTGTTAAATCTCTTGTAAGATACTGGTGTCTTGTTGAGAGTCATAAACTCCCATTTTTAGTCATCTGTGAACTTGGTGAGCCAGAGGCCTTGAATTTTAGCCTTGACTTCAGTGAAGTAGATGCCAAACAGGTTTGGGCCTGGCACGGAGCACTGGGGCACTCCTCTGGTGATCAGTCTTTTGGTGGATGTGGTCTAACCAACCCTGACTAACTGGATCCTATCTGTGAGCCAGCTGGCAATCTAGAAATTTATGTTGGTTTCTATGCTAGCTCAGACAGCTTGCAACAATGCCTGAGTAAGGTACTGTATTGAATGCCTTGGCCAGGTAAAGATATGCAGTAGTCACCATTTTACCCTCATTCATTGCCTTGGTGACCCTCTTAAAGATGTCTGTCAGGTTAAGTAGGCACAACCTTCCCTTAACAAAGCCAAATTAGGATGGTCCAGTATCTGTAGGCTGCCAATGTCCTTGTTTATAATTTCCATGATAATTCATTCCATTGCTTTGCATATTAGGCTCATTAGGTTGATGGGTCTATTGATGGTCTCACCTTGTGGAGGAGAAGGACTGTTGTGGTCCTCCATTAATTTGGAACATAGCTTGTTTATAGGATATAACTGAAAAGTGCATCAAGTGGTCCTGATAGGTCATGTTTTAGACTGATCAGGAAGCAACAAGGGATATTGTCAGGGCCCGTAGAGCTGGTGTTCTTGGCTTTAGTGTGTGCTGCCAGCACCAGGCCCCTGCTAATACTTGGTGGAAGTATTTTGGAGGGGATGTCAGCTGAAGGAGCTAGGGACAGTGGGGGGGGGGGTGACATGATATTTTACTTCAGTGACATGAACTAGCATTACCACCTATTAAGACAGACACAAGATTTGTTATGTATAGAGTTGTACTTTAGTAGCATGCTACCTTGCATTTTATTCAATGGGTATAATGTCAGTGCATTTAAGTTTGTGTCCTTCCAAGACAGCCTTCCAAGTTGGTATGACCTTGCACTAGTTCCCGAGAGAGAAGAATGGGTATTAGCTGTAGAATCGTATAAGAAGCCAAGAGGAGATCAAGTAAGACCAGATACTGCTTCCCTCAGCGAGTGTATGCCCTAAATCTGCTCTTCCACATGAACCCTGGTTTGATCATATACTTTGCGAGGTGCATAGACTGGAGTGATGCATGCAAACAGATGACATATGGCTCACTTCCTGGAGAGCAAACCTAATTTGTATGACTAGAATTTATCTTAGCAATGGCTCAGCAGTTCTACACGAAGCTCATTTGATACACCATTGACCAGGCATTAAAATCACTCTTGTATGATCATGTACAAGTTCAAGGATGAAATCAATCATACAAACTCTTATATTAAAGATCCTAAACAACTTGGTGACTAGCAACACAGGAAGAAGTTTGCAACTCACTTCTGCACCATGAATATAATCAAAGGTACTGGAACTTCAAAAATTCATATGGAATACCTCAATCCCCACTTAAAAACAAATATCAATGCCACTGCCAATAATGACCAGTATAAATGAACAAAAAGTAGATGAGTAAGTACTAATAATTTTTATTTTATTTATTTACGTTTGTTTACTGGGTAATGTCCGACTGGGCCAGATAGCCTGTTTACTGGGGAGACCCAGGGAGATAAGCTCCAGAGCAAATTGTTAACAAACATGTTAAGCATATACAATAAATGGCAAAAACAAAGCATTACAGAGGCTTAGTATGAAAAAACAGTAATGCTGGTTGCAATATTCAATTACACAAAGTGAAAATGTAAGCATTAATACATAATAAGAAAAAGTAACAAGTAGACTGAAAACAACAAGTAGCGGGCAGTTGGTGGAGAGATTAATTGAGATAACAGTGAGTAAAGCAGTTATCCAGGAAGAGTACAGGAGCAAAGCCAGTGTTTAGTAAGGTGTTCTTTTAGGAGCAGCTTAAATTTGTGTTTGTCTGTTTTTAGCAGGATGTGTTGTGGGAGAGAGTTCCAGGTTTTGGCTATTTTATTGGAGTAGAGGGAGTCACCATAGTAGTTGTGAGATTTGATTACTTTTAGGATTAGTTTGTGAGATGATCTGAGGGTTCATGAGTTGGAGTTTAGTTGGACTAGGTCAAAGACAGCAGGGCAGTTGGGTTTGTGTATGATACTATGGGTGGTGGTAAGTTGGTTGAGTGATAATAGGCTAGGTAGTTCAATCCAGTTGAGTTCTTGTAGGGCATAACAGTGATGCATTTTATGGGGTAGGTTAGCAGCAAACTTATAGTGTTGTAGCAGGCTTCTAAATTGTTTGTCTGTTTTGCCCAGATTAGTAAGGATTTGGGAACAGTAGAGTAGGATCGACATAAGGAGGGATGTGGCTGTGGCTAGTCTAGCAATGATGGTGAGGAATGGTTTAGCTCTGTAGACTGAGCCGAGTTTGGAGTGCACCCTCTTGATTGTTAGGGATATATGTTTGTCAAATTTTAGACAATCATCTATTGTCACCCCTAGAAGTTTTGTGTGACTGACTGGTTGGACTTTTGTGCCATTAGGGGAGTAGATAGTAATTGAAGGTGGGTTATTTTTAGTTTTGTTGTTACCAAAGATTATAAGTTTGGTTTTATTTGGGTTGATTGAGTATTAATTGGTAGTTGGATAGATGTTTTTCAATGTCTTGGAGGGCTTTGAGTTTTTACTTCTAGATCCTGGGGTGTGGTGGCAGAATAGATGAGGGAGGTATCGTCAGCATATTGTACTACAGAGGCAAGATGACTGGAGCTAGTGAGTTTATTGGTAAATACGATAAATAGTAGGGTACCAAGGATGGACTGTTGGGGTACTCTGACAGAGACTGGTAATGGGGGAGAGTTTGTTTTCCCATTTGGTAGACTGTTGGTGGTTTGATAAGTAGCTGTGAAACCAGGTTAGAGATGCCATGCTGAGGTTGTTTGTGGCTAGCTTGTTAAGAAGAATTTGATGGGATACCATGTCGAAAGCTTTGGACATGTTGAGAAAGGTAGCTGTGACTAGTTGTCCTTCATTTTTTAGAAGGTTTACAGTGTTGGTGAAAGCTAAGAGGGCAGTACTGGTGCTGTGTTTGTGATGGAAAATAAGTTATGTACCTACCATAATGTTCCATGTTAGTTGTCTTCATCTCGTCTTCCTTCTTGCTGGTTGGGATCGGAGCCAATCCTTGGCTCCGACTCGGCCATCTTCAATAGCTCCAGAGCTGTTTACTGGCTCGAGGCTATCCCTTATTCCATAATGCCTAGCGATAGCTACCCAGATCTCATTTGAAATAGCTAACTCCAGACATAACAAGAGAATAAACCAGTCAAAATAATTAGTTGACTATACCTGCCATATTCTCTAAGTCAATAGAGGAAAAACAAGAGAAAACACAGCCAGTGAAACAGGAACTCCTCTCGGTCCACTAGGACAGGGGGACGGAGGGTGGGGTGCAAGAAGGAAGGCGAGATGAAGACAACTAACATGGAACGTTATGGTAGGTACAAAACTTCTTTATGTTAAGTTGTCTATCTCGCCTTCGTTCTTGCTGGCTGGGACAGAGTCCCTAGCACCTAACATCCTGGGTGGCTCAGTGGAACAGACTTTTCAGAACAGTGGAACCAAAGTCAGCTCTGCTCCTGGAGATCATATCAAGCTTGTAATGAGAAATAAAGGTATGAGGGTTTGCCCACGTGGCAGCTGCACAGATAGAATCCATGAGCAACCTGGACTGGAAGGCTACAGAGGTGGCCAAGGCCCTAGTAGAATGACCTTTCGGTTTAACAGGTAACTCTTTATTCCTTAACTGATAAATGAAGGCAATAGTGTGTGATAACCATCTCAACAAGGTTACCTTGGAAACTGGGAGACCTTGTTTGCCTAAGGCATAAGAAAGGAATAATTGGTCCAATTTCCTTATTTCTTTCGTTCTGTGTAGGTAAAAACGCAATTGTCTATGAATGCCCAATTGGTGTAGTTTGTACTCTGCCTTGTTGGTATGATTAGGGAAAACACAGGAAGATCTATAGATTGGTTTAAATTATTTTCTGAGCAGACTTTAGGAAGAAACGAAGGATTAGTCCTCAGAGCAACCCTGTCCTTATGAAACACCAAGTAGGGAGGACGAACGCATAGTGCCTGAAGTTCAGAGACGTGTCTGGCTGAAGTAATAGCTACCAAAAAGACTGTCTTCCAAGACAGAAACTTGATAGAGCAGGACGCTGCAGGTTCAAAAGGGGGCAGAATTAAGGAAGTTAGGACTAAATTAAGTTCCCAAGGAGGAGGGGATCTCTCACTGAAGGCCTAAGAAGAGATGTCCCTCTCAAAAAAGCTTTACAGAGCTTATGAGACATAATGTTAGAATTAGACAAACCAACATGAAAGTTAGAAATGGCCGCTAATTCTACCCTGATTGTAGTGGAAGCAGACCTGGAGTGAAACAGTTGTGCTAGGAATTCCAGAATTACGTGGACTGGGGCTGAAAAAGGATCCACATTCCTAGCCTCTGCCCAACAAGAGAAACGTTTCCATTTGCTAGCATATGTTTTCCTTGTTGTAGACTTATGAGAGGAGACAATAATCTCACGGACTGCTGGGGAAATGCTAGGAAGCCTGGCTAAGGTTGGAAGTGGAGCAACCAAGCTATGAGCTGGAGAGTTTGGAGGGACTGATGCAACACGCCTGATTGATGAACCAGGAGGTCTGGAATTGGGTCCAGAGTCCAGAGCTGATCGAGAAGGTAATGGTGCAGGAACAGGAACCATATCTGTCGAAGCCAGTAGGGGGCAATGAGGATCATTTTGCAACCCAACGATATTCCTTTCTGTATAACTTTGGGTATCAGGGGAAAGGGAGGAAAAGCATAAAGAAGTCCCTGGGGCCAATCCTGGACTAGATCATCTCTTGGAATGTGACCCTGAAGCGGAAGAAGGGAGAAGTAGTTGCTGCATTTGCTGTTGAAGGGGGTGGCAAAGAGATCGCAGCAAGGCTGTCCCCATTTGCGGAAAATAAGATTCGCAACTTCCTGATTCAGAGACCACTCGTGAGGCATGAGGATAGCTCTGCTGAGCCTGTCCGCTATGACACTGTATCTCCCAGGGATGTGCATCGCAATCAGAAAACGTTGGGAGGAAATCACCCACTGCCAAAGTCTGAGTGCTTTTCGACACAGGGGGTAGGATCTGGTTCCGCCCTGCTTGTTGATGTACCATACCACTGACATGTTGTCTGTTAGGACAGCAATGGTCCCAGAAGGCAGAGAGTCTTGAAGGGCTTGCAATGCCAGGAGCACGGCTCTCATTTCTAGAACATTTATATGCAGATGGTACTCATGAGGTTGCCAAGTGCCTTGGACTGTCCTGCCCAGATAATGCCCCCCCCCCACCCTATCAGGGAGGCATCTGTCATCACTGTGGCTACCGGAAGGGGTTGTACGAAAGGTCTGCCCTGAGTAACTAGTGGGGAGACCATCCACCAAGAAAGATGTCTTTTGCATGCATCCGTGATCAGGATCATGTGAGTCATGGGTAGCTCTTGGAAAGACCACTGTGTGAACAGAAGCCACTGAAGAATTCTCATATGAAAGCGCGCTAGTGGGATTAGAAGAATGGTTGCTGCCATGGAACCCAGACTTTGAAGGATGTACCTGACTTGGATCCTTTTGCTCTGCATTAGAATTTGTACTTGCTGACGAATTGTGGACACCCTTTCTAGTGGTAGCCTTGCAAACATATTCCTTGTGTCTAAGTCTGCTCCTATGTAAGTGATAGATTGACAGGGCAACAAGGCAGATTTTTCGAAATTTATTGTAATGCCTAGCTGGGTACAGATTGTGATTGTGTAGTCCCGTGCTTGTAGGAGTTGATGCCTGGTGGTACCAGTGAGGAGCCAGTCATCTAGATATGGAAACACCTGGAATCCTTGACGTCTCACGTGAGCCGTGACCACTGCCATACATTTGGTGAACACCCTGGGGGCTGTGGTGAGACCAAAGGGCAGAGTTCTGAACTGATAATGACTGGCCCCCAGCCGGAAGCGAAGATATCTCCTGGAGCACTTGTCTATCTTGATACGGTAGTATGCATCCTGAAGATCTGTCGAGCACATCCAATTGTCCTGACCCAGAAAGGATAGAATGGACTGTAGTGTGACCATCCGAAACTTTGTTCTTTGTACAGACCTGTTTAGTCTGCTGAGATCCAGAATCGGTCTCCAGTCCCCTGTCTTTTTTGGTACTAAAAAGAACCTTGAGTAAATTCCGGATCCGTGCTGGTCTGCCGGGACTTCATGGATGGCTCTTTTTTCTAGTAGTTTTGAAACTTCTATCACGGCTTGCTCCTTCAGATTGGGTGGAACATCTGGAAGGGTCTTCCTTGACTGTAAGGGAGGTTGATGGAAAAGAATTTTGAAACCTCCGGATATAATGGACCGTACCCACCTGTCTTGTGTTAAACTTTGCCAGGCTTTTGGGTACAGTGAAAGTCTTCCACCGACTGCCTCCAGAGGTGAGCAGCCGGGCAACCCTTCAGGGATGCTGGAAGGGCTTGTCAGAGAAAGATTCTCTGTTGCCCTGGTTCTGCGGACCCCCCCTCTGCCACGAGGGCGGCATCTATTATTATTGTTTCCCCCTTTGCCTCTGGAGGAAAAATCACTACGTGTGTCAGGCAAGGCTCCCTGAGATTTATGGAACCAGATCTTCCCACTCTTCTGTCCCTTGGGGTAAGGTCTAGAGGGATCGGAAAAACGGACTCCCACGGTACAGAGAGTCTTGCCTTCTTGCTCACACCTAGTCAAAGTGTCTTTCACCTGTGGTCCAAAAAGACAGGAACCATCAAAGGGGGTGTTGGTGAAGGACACTTGAAAGGGTTCCGCAAAGTTACACAGCTGCATCCACACATGCCTCCTAAGGGCCACACCCGTACTTGTGGCTCTACTCGCCCCATCGGCTGCATAGGAAATGAGCCTCATGGAGGAGTTAACTACAGAATTAAGCATCGCTAGCTGGGAAGCTACTTTGGCTTGTGCTCCCACAGCTGTTGGATCTTGAAGGGTATCTCCAAGCTCTTTAAAGAGATCCCTTTGAAGTCGGGTAAAATGACATAGGTAGTTCAGTGACCTCATGGAGAAGGTCGCTGAAGCAAACATTCACTTCCCATATCTGTCCATCGTCCTAGACTCCTTGTTAGGGGGATGGACAGATGAAGAGGTCTCCACTAACTCTTTTTTGGTGGCTGCTGCTACCACCATGGCATCAACAGGAACACCTTTAGAAAGGAATTGCTTATCCTGGGGTGCTGTAATGAATTTACCAGGTCTCCTCGGAGTTGGTTCCACTGTATCCGGAGCTGACCAAACCTTTCGAGCCACCACTGCCATAAGTGGATCGAAAGGCAGAGAAACCCAGGAGGTGGAAGGTCGGGAACCAAAAGCATCCAGAAATACAGACTCATCCTTGGTGGGGGCTAGGAGATTCCAGTTCCCCCTCTGCTTAAGCATTTCCAGGATGTCCGAGAAGGAAACATCTTTAGAGGGGGATCTCGGGGACCCTTCCAAATCATCTAAGTCTGTATCAGAAGTGACACACTCGGGGGAATCAATGTGCTTCCTCTTATACTTTTTCTTCCCAGGGGGCTCCTCTGAGTGATCAGGAGAGGCCACGGAAGAGGAGGAAACACCCAATGGGGTGTCCTGGAGCATTGGTTCCCTACGCTTAGGATCTGGAGGAGGAGCAGAAGTTGGCACAGGCACTACGGGAGATGGAGCCGGTGGGGCTGAAAGTGGAGCTGACTCAGAGTACAGTACACTCTACATGACATCAAAGGCGTCCCTGCCATGAGGCAGAGAAAGGTCCGGTTCTGAAGAAATAGGAAACTTTCTCCGCACAGAGGGGGACAGCTCCAAGGCCGATGTTGGAGCTGAGCTCACCTGCGAAGTCCTGAGAGGGAGAATGGGGTCAGACAAGGGTCTGATGCCACTCGCCCCCTCTGAGACGATGAGGGAGCCACTGCGCCCAGATCACCTCGATGGAAGGTACCACTGAGGGAATCAGAGCCGACATCAGAACCGAAGGAGATAGAGTTATCGGAGCTAACGGTTCCACTACTCGAACCCCAACGAACTCCGGCTCCAAACTCAATGTAGTCAGAGGAGGAACATCAAGAGAAGTGGACAGAGCCGATACCTGTTGAGGATGTCTGGACAACAATTTAACTAGTGCCTGCAACTTTAGCAACCTACTGACCATTCTCTCCACATCATAATCCAACAGCTTAAAGGATCGAGAGAAGTGAGAGGATCAGTGACTACGCTCGCTCTGAAGTAAAGGAGACAGAGAAGCCAAATGTACCGACTCTAAGGAAAGAGACCTCAGCCTCTTGTGGCTCCGCGATGGCTCCAAAGCCTCTGATGGAGCCGAACAGGAGGTTGTCTTGTCGGTGCCAGCCGGAACCGACGTAGAAGGAAAATCCTGTACCAAAGATGGCTCCAAAATTGGAGCCGATGGCTTAGTGGATTTCACTGGCTGTGAACTCTTGGCAGGTGAATCCTGGGGTTTTAACAGACCCCTAAGAATCAACTTATTCTTATGCTCCTGCAGGACTCTTGGACTAACTCTCTAAGTTAAACAAGTTCTACAAAAAAGGGATACTATAGAATAAACAGTTATCTACAACAATAACAACACTATCGCCAATAATAGAACAGAAAATATATACTAGTAGAGTTAAATTCTAGAGAGAATTTACACAAAATAACACTATGCAAGCCTGAGCCAGAAAAACGACACCTTGCAGCTGAAGTGGCAAACGAGATCTGGGTAGCTATCGCTAGGCATTATGGGATAAGGGGTAGCCTCGAGCCAGTAATCAGCTCTCAAGCTATTGAAGATGGAACCCAACCAGCAAGAATGAAGGCGAGATAGACAACTTAACATACTATATTGTGAATAAGATAGATGGTTGTTCTGTAGGAAGTAGTCAAGGAGCTGCTGGTGAATGCACTTTTCTAAGATTTTGGCAAGGGTGGGTATGAGTCAGTAGTTTCAACAAGTCAGTTGAGGGGCCACCTTTATGAAGGGGAATGATATGTGAGATTTTCCAGAGGTGGGGGACATACTGTTCAGTGATGGAATGGTTAATTATTATGGAAATAGGGCAGGAGATGGAGTTGGCTGCAAGTTTTATAAATTTATTGGAAAGGTGATCAGCAGTGAGTGAACTGGATTTTAGTTTGTTAAGGAGTTTTTTTATATAGCTGGTTTGAATGGATTTAATATTGAATGAGTTGGGGTTGGAGACTGTAGGGATGGGTACTGTTACGGCTGTGTTGGAATTGTTACTTATGAGGGAGGTTATAGAGTTAATAAAGTGTCAGTTAAATTGTGTTGTTATACAATTTGATGAACTGTTCGTTGTGGGCACTGGTGTTTTGGGTTTCTCAGGGTTTAGGAGACAGTTAATACATTACCAACATTTTGGGAGGGGGGGGTTGTTGTGATGTTTTTGATGGCATGTTAGAAAGTAAGATTTTTTTTGTCCTGCTTTACCTGTTTCCTTACCCTGACGTCTTAAATGCTGATAAGAAATGAGGAATTCCTTGTTTTTGGTAGCATGACCAGGCCCTGTCCCTTAGTTCGAGTAGTAATTTGGTTTATTTTGTAAGCCAGGGTAGCTGTTTAGGTGAGGTACAATTTTTTCTTACAGGATCTAGGTTATTTAATATGTCAAGGAATGTGTCGTTAAAGTACTGTACTAAAACAATGAGTAAAAAGGTCACACAGAAAAAACAATCGGGTAAAATACACAAAAAGAAAAATATAGCAAAGCTAGATTTCCACTGTGACTCTTTAAACCTCTTGCATTAGGGGCCACATGGGATATATGCAAATTACCCTTTAAGGACATCAGGTGTTTCAGCTAAATGTCAGTGACTTTTTCTTTTCAGTCTATTTATGGACAAATTCAGGCCAATAAAGCCAAACCCCATTAGCTGTGGACATGTATGTTTCTACTTTCTTATGGCAACATCAGCACAGCATAAGTGGAATGTTTGGCTAACATTTGGAAAATAGAAGTTATGTTCTTACCATAACGTTCCATGTTAGTTGTCTTCTTCTCGCCTTCTTCTTGCTGAATGGGTTCGGAGCCGACCTCGGCTCCGACTCGGCCACTCTAAAAAGCTCGAGAGTTGGTTCCACCGGCTCGAGGCTCCCCTTATATCCCACAATGCTAGGCGAGAGTTACCTCAGATCTCGTTTGTAAGCTAACCCCAGCTTATAACAGAAACAGTATAACTGTAAAACAGAATCCACCTCTAACAACAGGAAGAAAGAAGGGTGACCTACATCCTGAACCAAGAAATATGCGTAATAGCATATGACTAAGAAAGAGGTGGTAGAAAGAGAGGTCACGATCACAACTCCTCTAGGTCTGTCCAGGCCAGGGGGAAGGAGGGTGGGACACAAGAAGAAGGCGAGAAGAAGACAACTAACATGGAACGTTATGGTAAGAACATAACTTCTATATGTTAAGTTGTCTATCTCGCCTTCATTCTTGCTGGATGGGACTGCGTCCCTAGCACCTTGTCCCGGGTGGCCTAACGGAACAGACTCCTGAGAACAGTGGAACCAAAGTTAGCTCTATGCCTAGAAGCTAAATCCAACTTATAATGAGAAATAAAAGTGTGAGGAGTAGCCCAAGTAGCCGCTGCACAAATGGTGTCAATAGGCAGTCTGTCTTGGAAGGCTAAAGAAGTAGCCAAAGCTCTGGTGGAATGGGCTTTAGGTTTATTAGGCAATTTTGTTGTCTAATTTCATATACCAGGAAAATCAAAGATGTTAGCCATCTGGATAATGATACCTTTGAAACTGAAAGTCCCTTTCTGCTTTCCGCATAGGAGACAAACAGCTGATCAGATTTTCTGAATTGTTTTGTCCTATCCAAGTAGTACCTTAATTGACGATGAACATCCAGGCAGTGTAACTTTTGTACAGACCTATTGGAATACTCTGGGAAAAAGACAGGGAGGTCAATGCTTTGGTTTAAATTTGATGTTGAAACCACCTTAGGCAAAAAGGACGGGTTAGTTCGTAAGGATACTCTGTCCTTGTGAAACAAAAGATAAGGAGGACGACAGCTGAGTGCTTGAAGCTCTGAAACTCTTCTAGCTGATGTAATAGCTACCAGAAAAAGAGTTTTCCATGATAATAATTTTAAAGAACAAGAGACTGCAGGCTCGAAAGGGGAAAGAATCAAAGAAGCAAGAACTAAATTTAGGTCCCAAGGAGAAGGAGGATTTCTTATAGGAGGTCTGAGAAGAAAAACTCCTTTCAAAAAGGCTTTGCAGAGCTTGTGGGACATTAGGGCAGATTCAGAAATACCCACATGAAAATTAGAAATAGCTGCCAATTGAACTTTAAGTGTAGAGGAGATGAACCTGCATGGAAGAGTTCAGCTAGAAAATCAAGGACTAGTTGGATGGAAGCAGTGAAGGGATCTATGTCCTTTCCTTGTGCCCAATATGAGAAGCGTTTCCACTTACTCAAATAAATCTTTCGAGTGGAAGATTTATGGGAAGCTATCAATATATCTCTAACAGAGTGAGATAATTGAGGAAGCCTGGCTACGGTTGGAACTGGAGGAACCAAGCAGTGAGGTTCAGAGAGGGGAGGGAGCGATGAAACTGACCCGACTGGTGGATCAAAAGATCTGGAACTAGGTCCAGATTCCACGGTCACTCAAAAAGAAATCGATGTAGAAAGGGGAACCACACTTGTCGAGGCCAGTAAGGAGCAATGAGGATCAAAGAGGCCTTCTGAGCGATAGCTTTCTGTATTACTTGAGAGATCAGTGGGAAAGGAGAGACTGAATACAGAAGTCCCGGGGCCAAACTTGGACTAGAGCGTCCCTGCTGGGTTGGCCTGGTAAAGGGAATAGAGTGAAATATTCTCTGCACTTGCTGTTTTGGGGAGTAGCAAAAAGATCGCAGCAAGGCTGACCCCACTTGAGAAAAATTTCTCTCACTACAGAGTCTTTCAGAGACCACTCGTGAGGCATGAGTATAGCTCTGCTCAACTTGTCCGCAATGTAATTGGACTTCCGGGGATGTGCGTTGCTATCAGAAAACGCTGAGAAGAAATCGCCCATTGCCACAGTCTGAGTGCTTCTCGACACAGGGGTATGATCTGGTTGCGCCTTGTTTGTTGATGTACCACACTACAGACATATTGTCTGTCTGGATTGCAATCGTTCCCAAGGGAAGAGAGTCTTGAAGGGCTTGCAACGCTAAAAGCACTGCTCTCATCTCCAGAACATTTATGTGCAAGTGGCATTCGTTTGGTTGCCATGTGCCCTGGACTGTCCTGCCCTGATAATGCCCCCACCCGATCAGGGAGGCATCCGTTGTCAGAGTAGCAACCGGAGGAGGTGGAACAAATGGTCTTCCGACAGGAGCTGGGGAAGACATCCACCACATGAGATGCTTTTGCACGCTTGCGTGATCATAATGGTGTGAGACATTGGAAGTTCCTGGTATGACCATTGAGAAAAAGCATCCACTGAAGGATCCGCATGTGGTATCTGGCCAATGGAAGGAGAGGTATGGCCGCTGCCATGATTCCCAACACCTTTAGAACTAACCTGGCTTTGACTCTGTTGTTGTTGAGAAGAAGTGACACCAATTTGTGAATGTCTGATATCCTTTGGTGAGTTAGCCTTGCAGACATGTTTATAGTATCTAGATTTGCGCCTATGTAGGTAATAGTACGACAAGGCGACAAAACAGACTTTTCGCAATTTATTGAAATACCCAGTTTTTGACAAACGCGAAAAGTATAATCTCTGGCCATCAGAAGGAGATGCTTGGTGGGAGCTGTGAGAAGCCAGTCGTCCAAATATGGAAACACCTGGAATCCTTGTCGTCTCAGGTGAGAAGCTACCACTGCCATGCATTTGGTAAACACCCGGGGGGCAGTGGTGAGACCAAAGGGCAGGGCCCTGAACTGAAAATGACTGGTTCCCAGCCTGAAGCGGAGGAATCTTCTGGAGCGTCTGTTCATTTTTATGTGATAGTACGCATCCCGAAGGTCTATAGAGCACATCCAGTTTCCTTTGCCCAAAAGGGGAAGAATGGATTGCAGCGTGACCATCCGAAATCTTGTTTTCTTGACTGATTTGTTCAAGACACTGAGATCCAAAATCGGTCTCCAGTCCCCTGTTTTCTTTGGAACTAAAAAGAACCTTGAGTAGATTCCGGATCCTTGCTGGTCTGCTGGCACTGACTGAATTGCTCTTTTTGCAAGCAGCTTTGAAATTTCCAAAGCTGCTATATCCCTTTGAGCGGGTGGAACATCTGGAAGGGATTTTTTTGACTGATTTGGAAAACGAAGAAAGGGGATAGAATAGCCTTCGGAAATGATGGACTGTACCCATTTGTCTTGAGTCAGGGATAGCCAGGCTTCTGGGTACAGTGACAATCTTCCCCCGACTGCCTCCAAAGATGGGCAGTCGGGCAACACCTCAGGGATGCTGAAAGGGCTTGTCAGGAAAGGCTTCCCGATTGCCCTGGTTCTGCGGACCCCCCCTGCCCCTAGGGCGACGTCTACCATTGTTATTCCCACCTCTGCCTTTGGTAGGAAAACGACTCTGTGCGTCCGGCGAAGTCCCTTGAGATTGTTTACGGAACCACATCTTCCCACCCTTCTGGCCTTTGGGGTAAGGCCTAGAAGGAGTCGAAAAACGGACTCCGACGGCAGAAAGGGTCTTGCCATCAGTCTCGCACCTAGTCAGAGTTTCTTTCACCTGAGGACCAAAGAGGGATGATCCATCAAAAGGGGAGTTCGTGAAAGACGTCTTGAAAGGGTCCGCAAAATTGCATAGCCGCATCCAGGCGTGCCTACGTAAGGCTACACCTGTTCCTGCGGCTCTGCTCGCTCCATCGGCCGCATAAGAGAGGAGGCGCATGGAGGAGTTGGATATGGAATTAAGGGTAGCCAGCTGTGTGTTCATTTTTTCTTGGAAACCCGCAGCTGTAGGATCCTTTAACATTTCACTCGCTTCCTTGATCAAGTCCCTTTGAAGACGAGTGAAATGGCACAGGTAATTCAGCGAACGCATGGTAAATGTCGCTGAGGAGAACATCCGCTTCCCGTACCTATCCATGGACCTAGATTCCTTGTTAGGTGGATGGACAGGCACTGAAGGATCAGCCAGTTCCTTCTTTGTGGCAGCAGCTACCACCATAGCATCCACAGAAACTCCTTTTGATAAACATTGCTTGTCTGATGGAGCAGTGATAAATTTAGAGGGTCTCCTGGGAGTGGGGTCCACTGAATCAGGAGCCATCCATGCCTTCTTAGCAACCACCTGCATGAGGGGGTCGAAGGGGGGGGACACCCAGGAGGTGGAAGGACGAGAGCCAAACGCCTCAAGATACACAGATTCGTCCTCCGAAGGGTTGAGGGCTGGCCAATTTCCCCTCTGTTTCAGGATCTCCAGAATGTCTGCAAATGAGACATCTTCAGAAGGGGAACGGGGGGAACCCTCAGAATCATCCAGATCTGTGTCTGATGTGATAGACTCAGGTGAGTCAATGTGTTTCCTCTTGCACTTCCTCTTCCGAGGGGGCTCTTCTGCCAAATCAGGAGAGGCCTCGGAAGAGGATGAAATCCCCACAGGGGCTTCCTGAGGAGCTGGCTCTCTGCGGTCCGGGATGAGGGAGTGAGTCGACTTACCCTGAGGCAGCATAGAGGGGCGGACGGAGCCGACTGTGGAGTAGAACCAGGCTCTAACACACTCTGCATGACCTCGAATGCACCCCTGTCAGGTAGAGCCAGAGGTCCCGCCCGAGGAGCTAAGAACCCCTCGGCACCGACAGTGATGGCTCCAAGGTCGATGTCGGAGCTGAACTCACCAGCGCCAAGCCCGAGAGGGAGAGGGGGTCGGACAAGGGTCCGATGCCACTCACCCCTCGGAGCCGACGAGGGAAGTCCGCCGAGATTCCTCCAAAGAAGAAAACGGAGCCGACGACGGAGCCGAAGACAATTGTCTCGGCTCCGAAGTAATCACAGTCTCGGTTCCGACGCGACCCGGCTCCGAACTCAAAAGAGTCGAAGGAGGAAAGAGTTGATGGAGCGGGGCAGGCACCGACTGATGAGTCGGGCTCTGAAGCATCTGGGCTAGTGCCTCAGACTTAAGCAGTCGACTCACTACCCTCTGAAGGTCATGATCGGACAGCCTCGATGACCTAGAGGAATGAGACCTTTGGCTCCGTTCAGACAGCAGGGGAGATCCTGGAGCCGAATGAACGGAGCCAAGAGATGGTGACCTAGACCTCTTTCTAGTTGTCGGCTCCGAAGGTCTGGTCGGAGCCGACACGGGTACCTCAATAACCTCGGCCCCGGCCGGAGCCGAGGGAGCCACAGAAACTGTGGACTGAGACTTATCGGCTCCAGCCGGAGCCGATAAAGGCAAAGGTTGAGCAACCTGAGGTCTCGGCTCAGAAGCCGGAGCCGAAGACCTCGATGCCTTAGAGGGCTTCCCTGTTGAAACTGACAGGGAATCCTCTGGCTTCAATAAGCCTCTCAGAATCAACTTGTTTTTTCTTTCCTGCAGGACCCTGGGGCTGAAGCCATGGCACACAGCACAGGAGTCCTGCAGGTGCAAAGGCCCCAGACAATAGACACAAGAAGTGTGAGCGTCTGTCAGAGACATTTTCTGACAGCACGCATCACACTTCTTGAATCCGGAGACCTTTGCTTCTTTAGACATTTCCCTAACTGACAGGTATACACAAACACACACTCAAACACACAAGTTATACCCTGTCAGGGAAAAATAATAAATTTAGTAGTGATACTAGAATTTACAGTACAATAAAATTAAAGTAACTACAAGAAACACAAACACTCCACTAGGGAAGGGAAGGCCCAAAGGCCCAAAGGAAGAACCAAAGGTTCTTTGGTAAAGAAAACGGGAAAAATTAGGGTCGGGGATAAAGTTTATTAAACTACACTAACTAAGAAGAAATTTAACTTAAAAAGGGGTTAAAAGAGTAACTTTTAGAAGAAAAAGTTAACACTCACCAGGAACCGGTAGAAGCAACCAACCTCGAAGCTGTAGCGGCAAACGAGATCTGAGGTAACTCTCGCCTAGCATTGTGGGATATAAGGGGAGCCTCGAGCCGGTGGAACCAACTCTCGAGCTTTTTAGAGTGGCTGAGTCGGAGCCGAGGTCGGCTCCGAACCCATCCAGCAAGAATGAAGGCGAGATAGACAACTTAACATCACAGGGTTGTCGTACACAACTGATATCCATAAACCTTAGGGTGACTGTAAAATATCCTAACCAACAAACTAAAACAATGAGTAAAAAGGTCACACAGAAAAAACAGTTGGTCAAAAACACACGCCTCTTGCATACCAAGCATGTTTGTTAGTTTAGTGCTGTGGGTGGAATAATTTGAAACTCTTTAAGTGGAAAAGTTACGGGAGTGTGTGTGGGGGAAAATGTGTAGGGAGGGAAAGACAGTGATAGGTGTAAGTGGAGTTAGGGGAGGAGTTTGGAGCAGGGTATGGTTAAGTATGGATTGTATTCTTAGGAGGTAAAAAGTTGTGAAAGCTATTTGTTGCTAGTGGTGTGTGGGTGGTGACTGGTTATCAGGTGGTGTGTGAGTGTGGAGGATGGGGATAGGGTGACTAGGAATGAGTGTGGTTAGTATAGGTATAAATGTAATGAAAGTGGGGATGGGTAGGAATGGGGGTAGGGTAGAGGATCAGAGTAAGCCCAAGCAAAGGGTAAAACAGAGTGGGAAGGCCCAAGCTAGGCAGAGACTAGCACAGAAAAATCAGGTAGGTTTACTGGGTGGAAGGACAAAATGGAATAGTAAGGCAGTTAAGTAAAAAGTGGTACGGTGGTGTACAAGAAAGAGACAGAAGGAAGGCATGACTAGAGAAGGAAAGTATGCTGGGGGGAGAGGATTTTGCAGACCCTACAGGAGGGGGAAGAAACTACTGAGTAGAAAAAAGCGAAGAAGTTTGTATAGTTGCTAAGACAGGATAAACTCAGTATGGGCAGCAGGAAGAGTATAGCATAAAGAGAGATAGAAAAAAATGGGACAGACCATAGGTTACAGGAACAAGATATCTATAAGTTAGATGGGCTGGATATGGGCAGTGGTAATGTATGGAAAACCAGTGGGTTTGAAAACAGAATGTCCAAAGCAACAGGTATAATAAAAGTACTGGTAATTGTCTTGCTTAAAATGTTAGCAAGGTAAAACAATCTGTACATACACTAGTTTAAAAATAAAATAATGCAGGTAGGAATATCCAGCAGGTGGTGGGAGGTAATTCCCTTCTGTGGTGTAGTTATTGAGGTAATGGTATGACCTTTTATCCAGAAAGCTGCCATCAGGATAGCAGAGGGGGGAGGTGAAGTTTGAGTATGCTGCCTACATGATGTAAAAAAGAATAAGGTTAGACTAGTGAAGACACAAATGCAGAGATGGGGCAGAGCAAGAAAATTTGGATAATTCAGGGTAGAGGAGAGGGAGAAGGGTTAAAGGAGCTAAGGTATACAGAGGTACACGGGAGTGGAGAGAACAATGGGTTACAGTGGAAGTAGAATTGGATAATGTTAGTACGGCATTAAGATCAAGTTAACAACTTTTGCATTTGGAAAACAAGACAGACCAATACTGGGATAATATCATCATAGTAATTCAGTGGGTGAAAATAATTTGCTAAGAACCACAGCTGTGAAATAAGCAGTGCAAATCTAACAACCAGTCATAATGTAAAATGGTAACAGTAGCAAGTAAAGCCTAAGCACAGAATCCAGAAACAGTTACCATCATGAAAAAAAACTTAAAAGCAACACAAACTGTAAATAATCACAAGATTATGAAAACCAAGCCTGAATATTGGTTTAATGTGTGGAGCCGAGCTTTGTGTTGCTACATAACACGCAAGAATGGCTTGAGACAGCAAATGATTTTCAAGGGTAAAGGATGGTAGTTCAGTGGTAAAGGTCTCTGCATGTTCTACACTAAAACATAAAAGTATGTTCCGAGGGAGTATTTGCAGAGAACTACTTTGGATCAAAGCACAAAATACAGGCTGAAATAAATCCCCTGCACTCACAGTATGCATTTGCAGTGCCATTTGGGATAAACTTAATTATAATACCTGTTTTCATAGACCAGGGAAAAATAATGGGAGGCTCTTACAGATTGTACTTATGACTGCAATTGTAGAGTCTAAACATGATGGTAATAAGCAGCAGCTTGCACCAGGGTGGTATGGATTCAGTTGGAGTAACACTTACCCAGGAATAACTGTGTAAGCATAATGCAGTCTGATGAATTGGACTAGGCAGGATCAGGGAGTACACAAGAGTGGTATAGATTCAGTTGGAGAAACACTTACCCAGGAATAACTGTGTAAGCATAATGCAGTCTGATGAAATGGACTAGGCAGGATCAGGGAGTACACAGTCAACAGTTACAATTTGCCATAGATCGGGAAGTTAAATGAGTGAAGTTAAATAAGAAGTTATGTACTCACCATAACGTTCCATCTGAGTAGGTAAACTTCATTTGGCAGCAACCTATGGGTCTTCGGATCCATATCGGATTCGAGCCGGCAGTTTCCAACAGCTGAGATACGAGCTCCAAGCTCCACCCCCTACCCACAATCCCCTGCCATCCCTACCTGACCTCAGATTGAGTTTGCCTAATGCAAGACCTGCACCAAATAGCCAGTCTATGATCTGACCTCGATACAATCAGATGACAAAGAGTAATATAAACATCCGACGGTCAGGGGGAAGGAGGGGGGGACGGTTGCTGCCAAATGAAGTTTACCTACTCAGATGGAACATTATGGTGAGTACATAACTTCTTAATCTGAAGTAGTTAACTTCATTTGGGCATCAACCTATGGGACAGAGTCCCCAGCTACCTAAATCTTGGGAGATCCTTATGGAAGGATGTTCCGGAGCACTGCAGAGCCAAAGGATGCTCTCCCTCTGGAGACCAGTTCCAACTTATAATGATTTATAAAGGTATGAGATGAAGCCCAAGTGGCTGCCGAACAAATTTCATCCAATGAGACTCTAGAACGAAAGGCAGCAGAGGTGGAAATTGACCTAATAGAATGGGCGTGGACTCCTTGGGGTGCGGGCCGGCCATAACTTTCATATGCCAGTAGAATACACTGTGAAATCCACCTGGACAGTGTGACTTTTGAAACTGATTTCCCAAAATTAGATTTAGCAAATGAAATAAACAGCTGGTCTGATTGCCTATGACCAGCTGTTCTGTGTAAGTAGAAACGTAGTTGTCTATGAACATCCAACGAGTGTAACTTGTATTCGCCTTTGTTTTGGTAATTGGGAAAAAAGACAGGTAAATTAATAGTTTGATTGATATTTGATTCGGAAGCAATCTTAGGAAGAAAAGAGGGATTGGTCCTGAGGGATACTCTGTCTTTATGAAAGGTCAAATACGGTGGCTTGGCGGAAAGGGCTTGAAGTTCAGAGACCCTTCTGGCTGAAGTGATAGCGACGAGAAAGGCTGTTTTCCAGGATAATAGTTTAAGATCCACTGAAGCTGCAGGCTCAAAGGGAGGAGCTGTCAAAGCCTGGAGTACGAGCGCTAAATCCCAAGGAGGGACAACATCCTTCACCAGGGGTCTTAGTGGGAAGGTACCCTTCAAAAAGGCCTTACACAATCTGGTTGAGATCAAAGGGCCTAGGTCACTCTCCACATGATAATGTGAAATTGCTGCCAGCTGAACTCTGACCATGGAAGAGCTGGCTCCTTGGTCAAAAAGTCCTAACACTGCAGGCAATGGAGCCGTAAAGGGGTCTAAGCTTTGTTGCTCCGCCCAAACAGAGAACCATTTCCATTTGCTATCATAAAGCCTTCTAGTAGACGGCTTGTGGGCCGCCACTAAGATAGCTTTGACTGGGGAAGACATACCGGGAGTCCTAGCTAGAAGTGGAACTGGAGCAACCAAGCTGTGAGCTTCAGATTGTCCAGATTCGGGATCGGAAGGTCTAACGGGTGCAAGATCAGATCCGGGATGGGATCCAGAATCCAGGGAGGATTCACTAGATGAGACCGTAGATAAGGGAACCAAGCCTGACGAGGCCAGAATGGGGCAATGAGGATTATTCTGCTCCCCAGCCGTCTGGCTTTCTGTAAGAACTTCAGCATTAGAGGAAGAGGAGGGTAAGCATAGAGGAGACCGGGCAGCCAAGCATGTACCAGGGCATCTCGGGGGGATTCCACGGGTGGGGGAATTAGAGCAAAGTAGTCGTTGAACTTCGTGTTTGAGGGAGAAGCGAAAAGATCGCAACAAGGTTGACCCCATTTGGAGAATATTTGTTTCGCTACTTCGGGATTCTGAGACCACTCATACGGCAAGAGAATCGTGCGACTCAGTATGTCCGCTAGGATGTTGGACCGTCCCAGAATGTGCGTCGCTATGAGAAAGCAGTTGGTGGAGATCGCCCATTCCCACACTCTCATGGCCTCTCGGCAAAGTGGATAGGACCTGGTTCCCCCTTGTTTGTTGATATACCAGACTACTGACATGTTGTCCGTCTGGACCGCAATAGTCCCAACGGGAAGAAGGCTCTGAAGTGCTTGCAACGCCAACAGCACCGCCCTCATCTCTAGGACATTGATATGCAGCAAGGTGCCTTGGACTGTCCTGCCTAGACAATGCCCCCCCATCCAAGGCGAGAGGCGTCCATGGTCACCGTGGTTAGGGGATGAGGCATAGCAAAGGGCCGACCTTTGAGGAGGTCCGGGGACTGGAGCCACCACAGGAGGGCCTTCCTGTAAACCCTGCTGAGGCGAATGGGATGGTTTAGAGGGTAATGCAGGAAGGACCATTGGACGGTTCACTGCAGGACCCTCATGTGCAAACACGCCATGGGCAGCAGGTTGATGGCAGCTGCCATTGACCCTAGGGCCCTCAGGACCAGAGCTGCTGAAGGAGCTGGGGATTGAAGAATGGCCCGCACATGGAGTCTCAGGGTTTGAAGTCGGTCCGAAGTCAAGAAGGCTAGGAGCCGGCTTGTATCCAATCTGGCTCCGATGAAGTCTATGATTTGTGTCGGCAGAAGGGAAGATTTTTCTACACTGACTGTGATCCCCAGCCGGGGAGCTAGACGGAGGAGAGAGTCCCTGGCCGCGCACAGTAGATGCCTTGTGGGGGCGGTCAGCAGCCAGTCGTCCAGGTAGGGGAAGACCTGAATTCCCTGGAGTCTCAGGTGGGCCGCTATCACTGAGAAAACCTTGGTAAACACCCTGGGGGCTGTGGTGAGACCAAAGGGAAGGACCCTGAATTGGTAATGGCTGGCTCCTAGCCGGAAGTGGAGGAACCTCTTGGAGCATCTCTCCATCAAGATGTGGTAGTACGCATCCTTGAGGTCTATAGAGCACATCCAGTCGTTCTCCTGCAAGTGGGGGAGAATGGATTGAAGTGTGACCATCCAGAACTTTTCCTTAGTTACTGACAGGTTCAAGAGGGATAGATCGAGGATTGGCCTTAAGTCCCCCCTCTTTTTTGGCACCAAGAAGAACCTGGAGTAAAAGTCCAATCCAAACTGGTCTGGTGGGACGTGCTGAATGGCTCTTTTTTCTAGCAGCTGCTGGATTTCCGCAGCTGCGGCCTCCCTCTGATCAGGGGGGGGGGGGCATCTGGGAGGAATCTGGGATTGTGAGGGGGATGAAGAAATGGGATTTGGTAACCTCTGGATATGATACGAAGCACCCAGCGATCTGTCGTGATGGACTCCCAAGCCGCCAGGTGCCTCGAAAAATGCCCCCCGACTGCCTCCAGAGTGGAGCAGTCGGGTAACCCCTCAGGGTTGCTGCGTGGGTGGATCAGAGAATGATTCTCTGGACTCAAAACTCCGCAGACCCCCTCTGCCCCTAGGGCGGCGTCCACCCTGTCTTCCTCTGCCTCAGAAGGACTGGGTGTCCGGAGCATCATGGGACTATTGCAACTTCCGGAACCACATCTTCTTCTGTCCCTTTTGGTTCTTGGAGAAAGACCTCTGGGGAGCACAGAAGCAGACTCCGACGGCAGACAACTTCTTCCCGTCCTTCTCGCTCTGGACTAAAGTTTCGCGTACGGTTTTGCCAAAGAGGGCAGAACCATCGAATGGGGCATTAGCGAACCACGCCTTAAAGGGTTCCGCAAAATCACAGTAGTGGAGCCACACCTGTCGCCTCATGACGACGCCCGCTCCGCTAGCTCTAGCGGCTCCTTCCGTAGCATGGGATAGTAGCCGCATAGAGGTATTAGAAATAGACCTTAGAGTGGCCATTCGGGCAGAGTACACCTGCTTGTCCTCCGCCGACATGGACTCCGGGGGCGACCCAGCGTACTCTTTAATAAGGTCTCGCTGGAGCCATATGACATGTGCCATGTAGTTCAGTGACCTTACCGAGAAGGTAGCTGAACAAAAGACTCGCTTCCCAAGGCGGTCCATCGCCTGAGACTCCTTGCTAGAAGGATGGACCGAGGGGCTTTCTTGGGCCATTCCCTCTTGGTGGCTGCCGCCACCAACATGGCATCTATCGGGGATCCCTTACTCCAGTGCACTCTGTCGGAGGGGGGACTAAGTATCCTATCAGGTCTCTTCGGGACAGGCTCCACAGTGTCCGGCTCCTTCCACGCCCTGGTAGTGATCAGGTCTACCAGGGGGTCGGCTGGAGGGGACACCCAAGAGGTAGACGGGCCTGCTTCAAATGCCTCCAAGAACACAGACTCGTCCGAGGTAGGCTTTGGGGCGGACCATCCTCCCCTTATTCTGAGCATCTCCATGATGTCTTCAAAGGAGACGTCTTCGGGGGGTGATCTTGGGAAGCCTTCCCTTTCCTCCAAATCTGTGTCCTCGGTCAAGGACTCAGGGGAGTCCAAGTGCCTCCTTTTGCACTTGCGCTTGTGAGGGACCTCCTCGGGGGGGCTGTCCGAGGAGGCCTCACCAGGCTCATCATGTCCCAACAAGGGAACTACCTGGGACGTTAGAGCAGGCTGTCCCTGGGGCCGGGTGATAGAAGTCAGAACCAACTGAGAGGGAGTGCGGGGTGGAGCCGTAGCTGTGGCCGGGGGCCTGGAATCCCTCGACAGAGCCCTCTCCACCACGTCGAAAGCCGAAGGAGAGCTGCTCTCTCTGGGATCCGAGAGCAAACCCTCCCTCGGATCTGACGAGCGGATCGGGGCCGGAGCCGACGCTATCAGATCCGATGGGCCAGTATGCTCTGACCTGGATGGAGCCGAAGGCACACTGACACCCTCGGATCTGAAGCTCAGGTCTTGGCTCAGAGAGCTCGGATCCGCCGAAAAGGGACCCGACAGACTCGAGGGTGCTGTCAGCACTGAAGTACCCGATACTATCAGCGCCGACACGCCCCCGGCTCCAACACCACTCTGCTCCGAGGACTCCAAACCCAGGAAGCGGGTTGGAGAAGGAGCGATCGGGGTGAAAAAGGGGGTCGAGCACTCCCATCTGCAGTTGGGCCTGGAGGAATCTTCTCATCATCCAGTCCAAATCTGCATCCGTTAAGCTTTTGGTCGACCTAGAGGAGGCCACCGAGGCGGGACGGGAGTGCCGCCTCGATGACCTCGAGGGAGTCCGGGCCTCCTCCTCCTCCAGTCCCAGTGAGAAGCAAGGTGACTGGAGCCGGGAAGGAGAAGGCTCTGAGGTCTTGGAGGGAGAAGCCCGCTTAGCTGGCGAGGCCGATGTAGAAGCCTCGGCCCACCGCTTGTGGTGCTTCTCCCTGCGCTTCTCTTTTCTGGCTTCCCTATCCTCCTGGCCCAAGGTGGGAGGTTAAGTCCCGGCCAGGGGAAGGGAAGCATTCGTGGATACTGTAGCGGCTGCGGCAGGCACCACGGGGGGACCGGAGGTCGGAGCCGTGTCCAGGGGCAGAAGTCCCGCCAGAATCAACTTAGACCTCCGGTCCTTAAGTGCCCTGGAGTTGAACGCCGCACAAATAGTGCAGCCAGAGGAGAGGTGTTCAACCCCAAGGCACAACACGCACAGAGTGTGGCCATCCCCTGGGGATAGCTTATGGCCACACTCGGTACATTTAGAAAAAAATGTCTTTGGGGCATCAGACATTATACTAAGAAAAGGATACACACTAGGCCCCAATCACACACAGACACATGCCCTAACGCTCTCACGAGGGGGGGGGGATAAGCTAAATTAAAATTTGTAGAGAGAAAAACTATGAGGGGATGCTAAACACTCACAAACACACTTTTTCTGACAGGAAAGTAAAAGAAAAAGATTAAATTTTCTCACAAAGTCTTGCTAAGAAACAACTGACGCCTGGAACTCAAAGATCAAGCTGCTGGCTTCAACTGCGGCAAACTAGATCTGGGGTAAGGTAGGGATGGCAGGGGATTATGGGTAGGGGGGAGGAGCTTGGAGCTCGGATCTCAGCTGTTGTAAACTGCCGGCTCGGATCCGATATGGATCCGAAGACCCATAGGTTGATGCCCAAATGAAGTTAACTACTTCAGATCCAATGTTCTGGTATGGTGTCCTTGTCTACTAGGTAGTTACAGATAGTAAGTGTAACTCTACAACATGGAGTACTGGCAGTGAAAGCAAACAACAATGAGTAAGTATTATGTAATGCAAGCTGGAGATGTATATTGTTGTCAAAACACAAGTAAAGAGTTTGTACACACAATAGCCACTAAATCAGCTTTGGTATTAAATGCAGTTTGAGATTTAGACATATGTTTCAATGATAAAACTTAGCCAACTGCAACACATACAGTATAATAGCAGCTCACTATTTTTACTTTTCAAGAGAAAAGGCTAATACACATCAATGGTGTCCATACATTACCAAACAAGTGCTCTGATGTGGTCCAGGGCAAATACAGGAAAAAAGGGAAACAGGTTTAAAAAAGTAATAATTGTCCCAAATATCCTGTGATAAATACTATAACTTGCAGTCAGGTCTTCTGACATAGTAGACTAGACCTGAGTGGTGTGGGGGGATGTGTGTACAAATCCAGGGGAAAGGGGAAAACTGGGACCTTCCAATGCTGCAATCCCTTGTAAGAGAGGTAGCAACATGAAAGATGGCCTAGGGGCAGGATCTGGGCAACCACTGTAACTGTTATCACAGGTATATGACAGCATGCACTCCTATAGGTAGAGCACAGTCACTCTTTTAGTGACACAGGTTGGCTCAGTCTCTCTTGCAGGGTCCATAGCAAAATATACCCTCATTGCAAGGATACTGATGAGGGCACAAACTATCTCTGCAGCTGCCAGTATGATTACGTCCCCTGGTCAGCTTTTTCCCAAACTAGAAAATATAGAGGATGGTGAAACAAACTGGCTCACCATGAAGGTTAGCAGGTGCAGCCAGAAAAAGCTTATAGGAAACAAATACTGAAACCCACAATATAGCCAATATAAATGCTCCACACTTATAAAAGATATAATAAATACTATGATCACCAAACATATAAAAGATATAACAAATACTATGATCACCAAACAGCACATAAACTGATGAGAGGTACAATGTATAATAAATAGTTCCCTCTTAATAATGGTCATTTCAGTCAGAGACATGTGGAAATACATCCTTCAATCAACATTTGTAAATCAAGTAAAAAAAGTCACATAATGAAGCAAAGCACAACAAAATACCATGATTATATAAAAAATGTATGAAGGAACAACATTAGAATTTATGGACTACCCAAGAGACAAGAAGGAGACAATATGGTAAACTTTTTAACCTCCTGGTTACCAAAAATGATGAACTTACAGGAATCTCTATCCTTTGGGATCAAAAGACCACATAGATCCTTGCCAATATTTCCACTAAGAATTACTATTCTCCCAGATCTGTCATTGTTACATTTGTTTCCTGTCAAAACAAAGAACTGGTGTTAAAGACTGCATGGACTAATTCTCTTACTATAATGGTCAGTACCACATTTTAATATCAAAACAGATTTGGTAATGATTACTCTCTTCAGTAGTTTCAACAGGAAAAGCATGCATACCATTAGTAAAGGAATTGAAGTGAACAGGAACTAAAACATATCATTTGTTCCCAGGTAATTTAAACATTTTCTTCCAAATGGTCAGAAAACATTTGATTCTTTAGATAATGCTGTCACCACAAAAAAAAAAAAAAAAAAAAAAAAATCATCTTTTTTTGGATCAAAATAAAGATATGGACTGGAGTGTTACATCACTGAAAAGGTATGCAGAAAGGAATGGTTTGAAAAACAATGAAAAAAGTTGTTGGAAGACAAATGAACATTATTTGTATTATTTATCTGCCATTATTACACACTTTGATTCAACCTGAATCAAATTACTTTGACTTTTACAACATGAAGAGGTACAACTTTTTTTCTCCTCTCTCCCCTTTCTTTAAAAAAGTATATACATATCACAATTAGTTCATAGTGTGTGTGTGTGTATGTGCGTGTGCGTGTGTGTGTGTGTGTGTGTGTGTGTGTGTGTGTGTGTGTGTGTGTGTAGAGTTGTGGTTATATGCTAGACTACATATATTAATATACAGATAAATGATTTATTAATGATGTGATAATATCTCAGTAATACAATTTACAGTCTATTGAAAAACAATTACAGTTCTGAAAACATTTAATGTTACTGTTTGCCTTGGTTAAAGTCTGGTATCTACAAATACGAGGATTTATATCGCATTACCGAATTTGAGAAACTCAAAATTCATATGGTCAAGAACATATGTTCGAGTTTCTGAAAACTCAAATGTAATATATATATATATATATATATATATATATATATATATATTTTTGCAAAGGTCCCCCTGCACCACCGTACACCCTGCAAATTATAAACACCAACGCTGAGATTGCACTACAGTGGGGAAAAGGGTAAATTCTCTAATCTCCAGTGTACTGCAATCTACATAGAAATATTTTAATAGGGAATTAACCCTTTTCCCCACTGTAGTGATATCTTGGAGTTAGTATATATAATTTGCAGGCCGGTGGGGGGGGGGGGGGGGCTTGCTCTCCCTGCAAAAATGAAGATTTTTTTTTACATAAAATTTTTTGGAAATTCAAACATATCGTCTCAGCCATATGAATTTTGACTTTCCAAAACTTGACAATATGAGATAAACCCAATAGACAAATATGTATTTTCTTTTTATATTAATATATAGATAAGTGATTTATTAATGATGTGATAATATCTCAGTAATACAATTTACAGTCTATTGAAAAACAATTACAGTTCTGAAAACACTTAATGTTACTGTTTGCCTTGTTTAAAATCTGGTATCTACAAATACGAGGATTTATATCGCATTACCGAATTTGAGAAACTCAAAACTCATATGGTCAAGAACATATGTTCGAGTTTCTGAAAACTCAAATGTATTTTTTTTTTGCAAAGGGGGGCTTGCCCCCCTGCACCACCATACACCCTGCAAATTATAAACACCAACGCTGAGATTGCACTGCAGTGGGGAAAAGGGTAAATTCTCTAATCTCCAGTGTACTGCAATCTACATAGAAATATTTTAATAGGGAATTAACCCTTTTCCCCACTGTAGTGATATCTTGGAGTTAGTATATATAATTTGCAGGCAGGTTGGGGGGGGGGGGGCTTGCTCTCCCTGCAAAAATGATTTTTTTTACATTAATTTTTTTGGAAATTCAAACATATCGTCTCAACTATATGAATTTTGACTTTCCAAAACTTGACAATATGAGATAAACCCAATAGACAGATATCTCCAATGTATTTTCTTTTTATATTTAATTTCTCTCTCTTTTCTCGGTCTCTCTTTTTCTCATTGCACCTTATTTTTCTTGTTAGTGTGCTTTTGTTATTTGTAGCTTATATGGATATGGAGATTTGTCTTATGCATGGGTATGTAGGTTACATTTTAACCAATTACAGTTGTGCTGAGTGGTGTTGATACTTAATATGTATTTGTGTTTATGCTTTGTGGTCATATGTATCTGATTTGATAAATTGTACCGTGTTCATGTCCGATTTGTCCCCGTTTAAGCTTGGATGCATGGCTATTGTCAAATAGTAATGAAAAGCTTGGTTATGGGTTTATAAATCCTTATATAACAGAAGGTGTGTATATTATTTAGTAACATTTGTATATTTGGTTTGGTCTGAGCTGTCACAGTGCTTGCAAACTGTCTATGTTTATGTTCATAGTTTCACAGGTGTGTACTAGGCTAATGGTCATGGGGCCTTTACAAGCCTAGCCATAGGATTACCCTGACATAGTGCCACCCGACCTTAGTTCCCAGTGTCTCTGTCGAGTTGAGCCACTGGAGTTATCCCCGGGGTGAATATTCTGTTACCTATCCACTCATCAAGATTTCTCTTGAAGAGGGTCAGCAAGGTGCTCTGCTTGACATGTATAGGAAGTCTGTTCCATAGCATGGGCAGTCTCTGGGTTATGAACATATCCCTCCAGCATGTTCTGTTAATTGTGGTAATGAGGTTGAGGTCTCTGGAACGTGTGGTGTGGAGGGATTGGGATTTCTTTAGATATAGCATTTCTAAAAGAGCTGGGTTAGACATGGCTTTGTAAGTCAAGCAGAGATCACCTCTAAGTAGGCGATATGAGACAGAGAATAGTTGGAGTTTTTGAGTCTGTCCATATATGACAAGTTTTAAGGCCTAGGATCCTCTTTAGGAGGTACTTTTGTGGCCTCTCCAGTTGTTGCAGGTGTCTAGTCAGGTACAGGCATTGTACTCAATGATTGGCCTAATGAGGGAAGAGTAGAGGGAGACAATGACCTCTTTCTTCCTGGATGCAAAACCCTTAGTAATGAGATGTGCCACATAGAAGGGCTTTCTGATCACAGTAGCAATGTGGTAATCAAAAGAGAGGCTGCTGTCAACCTGTGTTCCCAGATCTCTTATAATGCCTTCTGTGTTCAGTGCACTAGCATCAATTTGGTAATTCATGGGAACTGGGTTTTTCCCAAAGGGGATGATGACACTTTTTTTGGCATTGAGCTTAAGGCCATGGTTCTGACACCAGTCGGTTGCAGTGAGGCAATTCTGTAAGATGTCAACATCACTTGGGGAGTTAATAATAGCTCCCAACTTGCAATCATCTGTGAACTTTGTCAACCAGAGTCCCTTCGTGTTGGCCTGGACTTCAGAGAAGTAGACACCAAGCAGGAGAGGACCCAGGACAGAACCATGTGGGACTCCACTCGTGACTAATCGGTAGTTTGACTTGGAGTCAGCTATTTTCACACTGTGGGTTCTATCTGTTAGCCAGTTTGCAACCCACCTAGTGATATAGGGTTTGATGCCAAGATTAGTGACTTTTTCTATGATTCCTGAGTGGGGAATGGTATAAAAAGCATTGGCAAGATCAAGGTAGGCTCTAGGAACCACCTTGCCTTCATCCACAGCTCTGGTGACTGAGTCAAAGAAGTCGACCAAGTTGAGCAGGCATGATCTACCCTTCATAAAACCAAACTGTGTGGGATCCAGAGTTTGGAGATTCCCTATATCCTTGTTTATTAGGTCCATGATGATGCGTTCCATAGCTTTACATATCAGACTCATCAGACTAATGGGGCGATAGTTCCCAGGGTCTGCAGTCGCTCCTTTGTGGAGAGGGATGACTGTAGCAGTGCACCATTCAAAGCCTGAGGTGAGGCTGTGATTGAACAAGCCACACAGGTAAGGTGCCAGCTCACTCTGTAGTTCAAGTTGAACACAACCAGGGATATTGTCAGGTCCCATAGAAGCTGTATTCTTGGCCTAGGACAGTGCTGTTTTAACCTGTGTAGCAGTAATGCTGGGTGCCTGGCAATCTACTGGTATTGTGATTGGTCCTTTGGGGGGGGGTAAAGTTGGCACTGAATCTGTCTGCAAGTATACCTGCAATATCTGTTGGCTTGGTATAGGAGGTACCATTGTGCAGTAACTCAGAGCAAATCTGGGTATTGCCGTGGAGATTCTTTACATAATTATAGAAGGCCTTGTGGTTGTCTTTACTATCTGCTGCAGTTCTGTTTTCATACCTAGCTTTAGAGGATTTGATGAGGGATCTCAACTTTTTGTTGAAGCAGATAAGGGAGTTTTTCCAGTCTTGGGATTTCACCTTATTCCGCATCAGTTTCCTCCTTCTGTTATAGAGTTTGTTTACAGCAGGGGACCACCAGATTGGCTTCCTTTTTTTTGGATGAGAGTGTCTTGGTTCTACTGGGTATGGCAAGATCCATGCATTTGTGTACGTGTTCATACAGTGCATTGGTGTATGATTCTGCAGTCATGCAACTATTCTCCATTTGCATGGGTGCCATGAAGTTAGCCACCTCTGTTTTTAGGATCCCAAAGTTAGTTTTGGAGAAGTTTTTCACGGTGGCTCCTTTGCTGGGGGGGGGGGTGGGAGGGATGTGGATTTCCAAGTTGATTAGTTTGTGGTCAGCTCTAACCAGGAAGGAGCTGACTATTGGTGTAGAGCAACGGTTGCCCATGTTAGTAATGACCAGGTTAAGGACATTACTACCTCTAGGGGGGGTAAGAACAAGCTGGTCCAGGGCATTGGAATTAATGAACTCCAGGTAACATTGGGCAAGTGTATTGGTACATGAGTAGTTTACCCAGTTAATGGAGGGGTAGTTGAAGTTGTCTAGTAAGAGAGTGTTAGGTTGGACCCTAATATTCTCCAGGGTGCTTAGGAATGTGGAGTGCGAGTCTTGGGACATAGTTGGGGACCTATAGCAGGCTATGACCTGAATCGCTGTCTTACCCAATGTTAGCTGCACTTGAAGTATCTCTGATGCGTTATGTTGGGCTACCAGTCTGGAGGTGTGCGCATCCTTTATGAATATGTAAACACCACCGCCTTTGGAGCTTTGCTCCAAGTTCTAGGGTGGAAAGGTGTGGAATGAGTTATAGCCCAATAGTTCAGGGGTGCTTCCTGCTGCCTTGAACCAGGTCTCTGTTACAACATAAACATCAATGTTCTCCATTTTAAGGAGTGCCTCGAGCGAGTGCATTTTGAGATTTAGGCTTCTAGCATTGAGCAACATGACCCTCAGATTGTATTTGTTTGTAACTGTTATGGTGGAAATTTGGTCTTTGGAACACTGCCTAAAAAAGGCACTACAGGGGTGGCAAGAGCCTTGGCCAGTATCCAGAAGCCCAGGGGTGACAGATGCAGGCCATCTCTGTCAAAGCATCAGAGTCTGTCAGTCATGTCATCCCAGGCAGTCAGTTACTGGATCCGCTTAGAATGACACCAGAAACTTAGCCAATTGTTAAAAATCAATCATTTTCTGCTTGTACTGTGGTATAATTCTGGGTGATGGTACGATGCTGCTCAGGGCTAGGGTCATACCCACCTGGGCTACATAATCCGAGAACTCCTCCATGTCTCTTTTCATATAGTCCTGGGAGGTACGTCTCAGGTCATTCACACCCACATATACAATGACAGTCATATTTGTACCTGTTGCTGAGTGACCTGAGTGTGTGCATTACGAGTCAGATCCTGGCACCTGACAGGCAGCTGACTGTTACTTTCTCCTTATGCAACCTAGTGAGTGGGACATCAGTGTACCTCACTATCGAGTCATCTATGACTAGTGTGTTGGGCATGCTGTTTTGTCCTAGGGGCTTTGGTTGAGTGGCACACTGTTTAGGAGAGTTACGTGTCTCGTGACTGGTGTTGTATTGTGGTGGTTGAGTGCATTGGAGATCTCTGCTGCTTGAGTAGATTTTTACTGACAGCCTCCACAAAAGGTGGGTGTGTGGTTTGTGTTTTTATGTGAAGGCAGTGTTGGTGTGTGTTCCAGAGGGCTATGTCTTCCATGTGGTGTGGTGCAAGTGTTGACCTTCTCCTCTTAACCAGCTATTCCGGTCTTGGCTGGAGAGTGAGTGACTTCCAATTTGGATGCATAAGTGCATCTCTCACAAGTCTGAGTGTTGGAAGCTAAGGGGAGAGGGTTGTCAGTGTAAATGAGGCAGTTGCTACATTGTCTCACGATGCCAAATTTCACCAGGTTAATAGGAGAAAGCACAGGGAACTGACCTTTAGATATGCCTGGAGGGTGGGCATTGATAATAAGTACTAGATCTGTTTCCATGTAGAACATTTGGTGCTGGTAACACTTGTGTGTTACAATAATTGCTACAAGAAGTCTGGTAAAGTGCTAGACTAATAAGTTAGTATAAGTGCAGAAGAGGATAGAACTAGCAGATCTAAGGGAACAATTGAAGAGCAGACTCTGCCACCGCTCAGAAGCATACAAACAGCCCTAGATACAGCAAGTCTGTAACTGGACTAGACTAGTTACAGGAAAGGCAGGAAACAAGAGCAAATGCGGGCTTTTAAACAGGAAAGTTGAGAGAGATGGAAAAACTGTCCAAACTGCCAATAAACTACAATTTCTGGGCCATGTACCACTCCTCTTGTGGTAGACAGGCTACCTAGTGCTTATCACTCCCACTGATAAGCTAGAAGGCTTCCCTCCAACACATAAATTCTTGGGGGCTCAGAAGCTTACAGTCTTGGACACAGCAAATCTGTATCTGGACTAGACTAGTTACAGGAAAGGGAAGAAACCAGTGCAAATGCAGACTTTTAAATCAGAAAGCTGAGAGAGATGGAAAAACTGCCCAAAATGGCCAATAACTACAATTTCTGGGCCAGAAACCACTCCTTATGTGGCAGATAGGTTACCTAGTGCTTACCATTCCTACTGATAAGCTAGAAGGCTTCCCTCCAACACAGAAAGGCTTGGGGGGGGGGGGGCTCAGGAGCTTACAAACAGTCCTGGATACAAGAAATCTGTATCTGGACTAGACTAGTTACAGGAAAGGGGGATACAAGTGCAAATGTGAGCTTTTAAATCAGAAACCTGAGAGAGATGGAAAAACTGCCCAAACGGCCAATAACTACAATTTCTGGGCCAGAATCCACAGGTTACCTAGTGCTTACCACTCCCACTGATCAGCTAGAAGGTCTTCCCTCCAACACAGAAAGGCTTGGGGGGGCTCAGGAGCTTACATATAGTCCTGGATACAGCAAATCTGCATCTGGACTAGACTTGTTACTAGAAGGAGGGGGGGGGGATAAGCTTAAATTTTTTTTATTAAAGTGGAAAAGGAGAAAGCTGGAACAGAAGATAATTCAAGGTTAAGAATCTAAGTGGGTTGGCATTTACAAATGTCCTATCTCTATTAGGTAGAATGAACTAATGACACTAGACTGGGAGGAGTGTCCCAGATCAAATATACAGTATGGGTGGACAACTGCAAAGCCTTATAGCTACTAGCTGTAGCCACTAAATGAAAGTTTTAAACAGATAAAGGAGCAAGGAGACTCTAGAGAATGCTTTTAACTGCAAACAAATCAGTTACATGATACCTGACTAGAACACGGAAACCTCAAAAAAATGCACATAAAAGCACTCACAAACAGAAAATACAACATTCAGTATGAAAAAGCAGTTTACAGTTAAGTATTTCAGTAAACATGCAATTAGTATAATGAAACTGCATCTAGCAATGAAAAATACAGTTTAAACCATATAAAACAGTACATAATTGCAGTAAAATTGTAAAAAAAAATCTTTATAAGAGTGCAAAATGTAGTAGATTAAATTTATAGCACAATTATAAGCATTACAAAAGTGCAATTCAATGAAATAAGTGTAAGAAATAACTCATCTTGCTCTTGGAATCTTAAGGAATTTCTGCTTAGTCTCAGTGATGAATCACCATCCACAGCCTGGTAAATGCAAGCATAGCCTTTTGCAGACACAGGGTTTATATACCAGAAAGGATGGAAGAATCAAGAAGATTGAATTATTACTCAGTCCTACTAGCCCCTACTATTACCCAATCATTCATGCTACAGAAGGTCAGGAAACCCTGTTACTCTCAATAATAATGAAGACAACAGACTATCAGCAGGAAATGGCTGCCAGAAACACAGGAAACTCAATAAACAAAACTACCAGGCCTGAACAACAGCAGGCCTCTATCAAGATTATGCCACCTGAGCAGAGCACAGAAACCTAATGATAAATGCATAGAAAGTGCACTCACAGAGAAAATACAAGTCTCAGTATGAAAAAGCAGTTTACATTTTAGTAATTAAATAAAAATGCAATTATAGTAATGCACACTATTACATCTACTAGCTGCAGCCACTAAATTAAAGTTTTACACAGATAAAGGAGCAAGGAGACTCTATAGAGAATGCTTTTAACTTTAACAAATTAGTTATATGATACCTGACTAGAACACAGAATCCTCAAAAAAATGACAGAAAAGCACTCACATCTCCAACTATAATAGGTATAACGACTGCTATGTCACAAGCTGAACTACCGTTTTTTTTTTTGTTTGTTTGTTTTTTGGTTATACAGTTAAACAAAAAAAAGAACCTTAGCTGGATTTCTGTACCTTGTTTTTCCACTTTGCTCTCATGCTATCATTTTGTTTGCATCATTGTTGGTCTCTTAATTGATGATGCTGGACTTTTGGTGCTTTACATAAGTTCACTAACTTGTGTGAGGTTAGCCAACATTTTCAATAACTTTAAAAATTAAACATTTAAAATATGTTTTTATATATAACGCTTATTCAACTTTTATAAAAAAAATACTAACATCGAATTAAAATTAGTAGCTGGGCTTGAATTTTTATTTTGTTTAAAGAAAATAGGATGCAAGATGGTAACACTAAAGTTGAACCATGAACTATGTAATGTTAAGAATTCATTTGCTGTCATAAAGATTATCTAGTACTGACATTTAATATTTCGCTGGTTTCCCATAAATGCATCTGATGTATATAAACTTATTTGATATACAAAAGTACAACTGTAATAAATTCTAAACACTGTATTTCTTAGTGCTTATTTATGGCAGCTTAACTGTCACTAAGTACTGCAATAAAGTCTGTACTTAAATTATATCACTGTCATATTAGATGAAAGTACACTGCTAAACTATAGGGACATATTAAATATATAAATGATCTAGTACATTACAAAAATGATTGATATAAATTTCATCAATACTGTTTTAATTAACAGCTAATGTGGATGCATGTATGAATTAAACTCTTCTGACTCTCAAATATTAGAAAAAGGTTATATGACTAGGCTTTGTTCCGGATGATTTTCTTAATAAAATGTTTGTTCTACCAAACTTAACTTATAATGTGACAGGAACATGTAGCTGGTTATACACTTTTTTTATATGTATTTAATGATGGCAAGTAAAATATTAGGGTATACACAAATACCATCACAGAAAGTATATATTATTATGGGAATTGCTATATCTATAAAAAGTTATACGTGGTGGATATGGAATTATTCTGTAGTAAATTTAGAATCTTTTCTGAGATAAAATTAGAAAAGGATAGCATAACAGGAGAATAGAAAATGATTACAATTAATAGTAGAATTCTGATATATCATATACCTTGTTTAAATGATTTTTTCAAGTACTGTTGTGTATATGCTTGCATCTATATAGATACACACACACCAAAATATACATTTATATATATTAAACAATGTAGTTTTACTGTCTGTTTAACCATTGTATTTTCAGTGCCTTTTGTTATTTATAGTTGGGTTACAGGAACAAAGTTAACTTAGAGCTTGTGGTGGTTGTTTGGTAGCTAGTTTGGATGGGATCTCTTGAAAACAGGAACTTTAGGTTCCAAGTTAGGAAACTGGAAGAAGGATACATTGTTTATGATTTGTTTTATATATATATATATATATATATATATATATATATATATATGGATCCATGTTAGTACATCGACAGTTCAAAACAACGAAAGTCACTACTTCGAAATGAAAGCATCGATCGTTGAAAACATTGACAATACAGTCACATAAAGTAAAGTAAAGTAAAGTCACAAAAACAAGTGCTAACATGGGTCCTGCAAGGGGGAAGTAAAGGATATGATATTGCGGAGTTTAGTATGGGTACAGTATCATATCATATCCTTTACTTCCCCCTTGCAGGACCCATGTTAGCACTTGTTTTTGTGACTTTACTTTACTTTACGTGACTGTATTGTCGATGTTTTCAACGGTCGATGCTTTCGTTTAGAAGTAGTGACTTTCGTTGTTTTGAACTGTCAATGTACTGACATGGATCCATATATATATATTCTTTACATCTAAAGAAAGACATGTTTAAGTTGGCAAATGATTTAAGAAAGCTTAAAAGGCTTCAAATGCAAAGGTTTCACCTTGAAGCCTATTTATAGTTACAAATAATTCCCCGTGGGCTACGGTTTCTCAAGATGCCCACGTATGGGGACACACACAAACAGTTATTAAAAGGCAACAACTTAATCTAGATTTAATTACATGCATCTTCTTATAGAACAGTTTCTACCAGAAGAAGAATCATTGGCTTGCAATATTCTTCAAAATCAAACTGAACTATATGAGCATTATCCTCCCAGTACTGTTGATTTTAAAATAGACTATCTAATAGAAACTGTAACTTTATATGTAACTTTATATAAACAATAACTTTTGGGTCAAAAAAAGAAAAAAAATCCAGAAAGACACGCAAGATTTTTCTTCAGGCAGAGTGTTTGCCTGGCCAAAAAATACATTTAATACAGCCAGTGCAGTGAATAATGCTGATATGCATGTTACCCATTTAAGAACAGAAGCAGCAAATGCCTCTAATGGGGCAAACATGACCTCTTTAAGAGAAAGTAACATTATTGGGTTTGCTGAAGCAGAAACAGCTACCAGACCCCCTGATGACATCACAACACACACAGCCTGCAGTGCAGTAATGGTGGATACAGTTTCCTTTACTAGGGAAGCATGCAAGAAAAAAGGGAACCATGCAGTTGATGTTTCATTCAACAGCATTGCTTCAGGATCGAGTTTGAATCCTAGCAGTAAGATGAAAGCTAAATTACCATTTCCAATTCACAACACATATTTTCAGGAGCAGTCCAACACCAGGGGTCGCCTGAAAAGGAAAGCTTCACTCGAGGACGACAACACAATGACTATTATAAAAAGATGTGGATGTAAGCAAGAAATCACTAATATGGAACATTTCTTCTAGGACACTATCACCTGAAAAGAGTGTCCTTGAAAAAGGTACGACTTTTATACCAGCTAACCAATTGAAATTAACTGATAACATTATTGAACTAAAAACTTTTACACACAATTTAGTGCTTAAAATACAGTTTGGGAATGAAAGTAAAGGGGATGGTAATATCAATGTATTCCTTAAAAGCAGCACATTCACACCTAAAAACAATGCAATAGTTGAAGCATTTGAGAAAGTTTGTACCAAAGAGATATAGAACGTGTATGATAATTGTGTCGGGGAGCTAAGTTTTCAAACTTGAACTTTTCTGAAAAGCAAGCCTTGTCAGTTTTACAGACAGACAATTCAATATTTATAAGACCAGCTGACAAGGGAGGGCCCTTGGTAATTATGGACTACTGCTACTATAAAGACACCATGAACTTGATGCTAAATGACCCTAAAGTGCATGACAAAGTTGATTTTTTGAAGGTGAAACAATGTACTATGAATGTATATAACAGTTTGTATGAATGCTTGCAATATAGAGTTATGGATATTGAGCTCTTTAGATATTTAGTTGTTAATGAACTTGTGATATCAATGATACAAGGACTACCAAAGGTCCATAAACATCCTACACTACCCCCTATGAGACCAATTGTGGCCGGCAGAGGGTGGTGTATTGAGCCATTGAGTATCTTTGTTGAAAAGCATCTTAAAACAGTTTTGGGTCTGAATACATATATTCTTAAGGACACCAAACAATTTTAATTGATTTATATATATTTACTAACACCAAACAGATTAGTGATGGCTGTTTAATGGTTACTCTAGATGTGCAGTCACTCTTTACTAGCATACCTAACAGTATTGGCCTAGAAATGTTTAAACAATATTTACTAGATGATATATCATATGATTCTGGTTTTATAGAGTTGCTATCTTTATTTGTTAATTTTTAGAAAATGTATTTTGTTTGAACACAACTTGTACAGGCAGATAGATGGCATAGCTATGGGCACTTGTGCCAACAGCTATGCCAACACTGTCATGGCTGGATGGGAAAAGAACCACCTGCATATGTATGAGAGGACAGGACAGTTAATTTTTTTTCAAATACAGTTGAATAAATTTCATAATATTTGTATATAACATCTTAAATAACTATGTACACTATTTACATCAGCCTGACACTATAACAGAACTCAATATATACAATTACTTTATAGGTATAACAATCCAGATATCAGAGTGTATCTGTTTAGTTATTATAGTGTCAACCAATAAGACTTTTTTCCATGGATTGTTACTAAATGGCTTAGGATGAATCCTTAATTCTTTAAATTTCAACAATGCTGTGGTCTTCAGTAGGCTGTAAAAGTCTTCCAAAGTTGGTATTATATTTGTATTCCATCTTCTTGTTATACACTTCCTTGAGATTGCAAGTATTGCCCATACTAGATACATATTTGACTTATTCAGATGAGGACCTTCGTACACAGTTAATAATACTAGAGCTTTAGATAAGTTAAATGATTCATTAAATAAAGCTAGTAAAGAGTTTTAATACCATTCCAAAATTGCTTAATTTTAACACAGTTGAAAAAAATGTGATTCCAATTTGCATTGTGTATTTGCTCACACCTCCAACATATTCCCTTGCTGGAAGAATTAATTTTAGTAATTCTGTCTGGAGTTAAGAATGCTCTGTGCAAGCATTTCCAATTAAAAACTTTCCAGTATTGTGTAAAGGATGTATATTTTATTGATAATAAAATATTTGATTTAATTTCTTCCGTTAGCTGTAATGAGTGTCCTTTTTTTATATAATTCCAATATGAGGATTTGGGTGTTGTTTTATAATTTATCAATATCTTGTAAAATTTTGAAATACTATTTCCCATGTCATAATCATTATATATGATTTCATATAGGTATTTCGTAAGTTTGGGTATTTCTTTAAATGAAGAATTACTAATTATTCTGCATACATTTTGCTAATACTTCAAAATGCTTTGCATAATTAACCAGTCTTATTGTGGAATTTTGTATGTTTTTTTATTGTTTGCATATCCAGAACTTTTAGTTCTTTGATACATTGAAATCAACAAACAAATCCTTTCTGTTCCCAGGAATTAATTATTTCTCTGTATATTTTATGTGGACAGTTCTTTGTAACTATGAATGGTGTTAAAAGATCAAACCAGATTTTTAAATCTATATTTGCATTAATAATTTTCCTAAATAAGTCAATATAATTAATCATATGAGTTTTAGTGGGCTTAGTTATGTTATATTGCATTCTAATAATTTCCAAATTTGCAGAATAATTTGGACTTATCCAAGCTGATATTGTTTTAGATATTGATGCTTTTATATATGTTTCTATATCAGGAAATGTTAATCCTCAGTTTACATGGTCGGATATGATGTATTAAAGCTATTCTGTTTCTTTTGGGAAACCATAAAAATGTTATTAGGCATGAGTTTATTTCTTTGCATATATTCCTTTCTGTTAACAGTTGTATTGCCAAAGATATATATAGAAGTTTGGGTAGTAAAACCATTTTTATTAACTGTTGTCTAGCTTCAAATGTTAATATTATTTTGTTCCACTTTTCCACAGAGTTTTTAATTGTATTCATGATATTATTGTAGTTTTTTGAGACTAATTCATCATTATCCTTGCATAGTTCAATTCCTAGATATTTTAAGTTAGAGTCTTGTTTCCCTATAATGTGATTCCCCTTTGTCTGCAATTCTTTTTTTTTAATTTAAAAATAAAATATTTAATTTTGATTTACTGAAATGGAGCCCTGAAGTCCTGTAAAATGTGACAATTAAAATATCTAATTCTTCTATGTCTCTTTTGTATTAGATAATGTTAATAATGTCATCAGCAAAGAGCATTACTTTAGAATTGTATTGTTTATAAACATCTACTCCTTTGATTTTTGTATTGATACATATTAAATCTGCCAATATTTCAATAGCCACAGCAAATAGAATTGGTGACATGGGACATCCTTGTTTAGTACCCTTTGTTATATGTATATATTCAGAGGTGAAAGGACCTAGCTTAACATACGCTAAATTATTTGTATATATATTCTTTAGTAGATGAACAAAAGATAACACCAGAATTTTGAACAAATAGTCCCAATTTAGAGAATCAAATGCTTTCTCTATAGCTAAGCCAATTATGAGTGTTTCTTTATTAACATAATCTATAAGAGAAATTATCATTTTAATATTGTCATGTGTGTGTCAATGATATATAAATCCAGTTTGATTATTATTTATTGTTTTGGATAGTGGTATTTTCATTCTGTTAGTTAATACTGTCATAAATATTGTCATAAATATCTTATAGTCATTATTTAATAATGATATAGGTCTATATGAGGTACAGAGGTTTGGGGATTTGTTTTCCTTTAGTATTGGTGTGATTAAGGAATATCTCCAAGAGGGTGGTATTAAAGCTTGTGACTGAATTTCTAATATATTTTTATGGAAGAGGGATAATATCGTTGAAGGAAAATGTTTATATATTTCCATAATTATGCCACCTATACCTGGAGCTCTATTATTTTTTCCATCTTTTATTGTATCTGTAATTTCTTTGTAGGATATGGGTGCTTGCAGATCTAGTTTTAATGTTTCTGTTTTTTTATATTAGAACATTTTTCATCTATTTGGAAATGTTCCATATAGTGATTTCTATAAGCATCAAGACTGTCACCTATATCCAAGACATTTTTCCCTTTCTTTTCATAGAATATACTTTTAATGTTATTAGCTTTTGATTGTATTTTGATTCTTGTGGATAAATTATGTAGATATTTGGGAGAAGTGGCCAAGGTATTAATTTTTAGTTTTTCTAAAGATAACTAGTTTTATGTGTTAGAATTTCATTGTATATATTGTTTAATACTTCTACTTTCTTTTTCATATCCAAATGATTCTGATTTTTTTCAGCTTTTACTGACAAAAGTTTGGATTGTAGATCTAATAATTCAGAATCCCAGTCTCTAATTTTTGTTATACCAAGTTAGGGTTTTACCATATATGTAATCTTTTAATGAGTCACATATCATTATTTTATTTATCTATGTGGTGTAATTAATATCCAAGCAGAACTGAAATTCAGATAATAACCAGGGTTTGAACTCTTTAATTTTAGTTATATATGCTGGAATTCTGGAGTTAAAGATTAATGGTTTGTACCCATTTTGAAGTTTTAGTATCAATGAATTGTGCTCTGAAAAGAGGCAGGGAGTGACTGAGAAATTAATGACTTTAGAGTGTAAGTTATGGGCAGCAAATGTTTTATCTATTCTACTTTGGGTACCAAATCTGTGATCTTGATGGGAAAACGATTTATCTTCTTTAAATGTGAAAGTATCTACAAGATGAAATGATTCTACCCACTTGCTTAAAGCTTTTGATAGAGCAGATGTATGCAGCAGTGTTTTATTTGTAGTTTCAGAAATATCAAATATACAGTTAAAATCTCCTAATATTAAGTTGCCTTTATAATTATTGGAAATAAAAATCCAAGTGTTTTTTAACAGTTCCTCATCCAATGCCTGGGAACCAGTTATAGATTGACTAGGGTCCATATTCTATTATTATATTTAACTATTTCTAATGCCCTAAGACCTTCTTTATCTTCATACTTATAAATGACTTCTGGGTTAATCCCATTTATTTTCCATAAATTGTTACCCCTTTTGTCTTTGTCTTATAAGTGGATTGTGCCCAATATCATATATTCCTTAGGATTCTATTTGTAATTGTCATTTGTTTTGAAATGAGTTTCTTGAAGGAAGACAATTTGTTCTTTAGTCAGTTTTAAATATTTCAGTAGATTTGATCTCTTGCTAGGATTGTTTAAGCCAATGGTATTTAAAGATAATAAAGTTAAATCCATCTTAGGTTATTTAGACTATGTATTTTTTGTTTTATTGTGACTATTTAACATTTTCCTCTGATAACTATAAAGTATATGTTTGAGCTTTTAAAGGAAATTATCAGTTTTATACTTTGAGTGTTTACCAATAAAGTAATGTTTTGGTCAGGCATACTAAAAATGTTTTTGTGAAATAAATTTAAATTAATAAATGTTAACAAAACTAAGATCCGCACTAGCCAAGGAATGAAAATAATTCCTAGTCTGATGGATAAACCTAAATCCATCAGATTATCACTCATACATTGACAATCCAGAACATCTGAGCTCCATAAATTGAATTTTCATATGGAGAATATTTGTAATAGGAATAAGCAATATTTATATTATTCTGAACAGATGATGTACTATTGCAGATTAGACAGAATTCTAATACAATATAAATGTCTACTTATTGTATAAGCAATTAATATTTACATGAAAGATAACAAGCAATTCAATCATAGTAAAGTAAGATGTATCATATATAAAACCTCATTAAAAGATTATAGCACACAGTTATTCAACATATTCACCCTTATAGATGAAGTCTTTCAAAACGCATTACTTAATATAAACAGATGGTAAAAATATTTATACCTAATGTTTATAATACAATATATTTTACGAGATATATCAGAAGTTATGTTTCATTGTTTGCCAGCATTTAAGTAATCACTTTGTTGCTAACCTACTTAAAGAATCACATTTGTTTTATGTAAACATTGATGAAAGTTAGTGCATTTTAATTATCAGTGCATACCTCTTAACCCCATTTCCTACATATAAGGATTTTTATATCTGTCTGTCTCTTATAAAATGAGTGAAATTATAGGTTAAGAACAACAAATTTACTTATTGTGATTAATGATTACACGTTCCTTTTCCATATTCATAGAGTGAGTAAAGTTCACCACACCAGCAAAACGACAACGGAACAGCCGCACAAGTGAGCTGGTATCACCAAGCGGATGCACAATAAATAAAAACCGAATGAAAAGTAACAAACTTTTTAATGGACCATAAAATAATAATATAACATTAAGCGCTTTCATCCACTGATGTGGACTTCATCAGAATGCCATATTGACTAGCAAACACTAAATTTAAAAACTTTTTGGCGCCAAACTCCGCCTTCTTTACCATGGTGCATTAAAGAGACATCGCATTTCAATAATTGCAATGTATTCGCTAGTTTATAACACATAATCTATCAACTAAGCGTATAAATAAATATCAACCACTCATAATAAAATTACTAAAAACATATATTTATGTCTGTACTAGTATGACTAAGACCATATGTGTGTATATATATATATATATATATATATATATATATATATATATATATATTTATAATGAAATAAAGAAACAGTAAAAACTGTATATCGCAGCAACCATTTGCTCATCAGCATTGTAATTAAAAAAATTACTATGTTGCTAAGAACATACATGCACAGAAATATACACATGCATAAAAATAAGTGAGGTATGGAATGTACTTTGAAAAATGGATAAGATGTCTAGTAGAACATACAATGTTTGTACTCAAATTACATTCTGAACAAAAAAAACCTGTGAAAAAGTAATATACATGACAATTGTTTCATCTGTCATAGTGAATACTATAGAATAAAAACAAATTTCTATTGCGAACCTTATTAAATATAATGCTAACGTAATTCTAATATAGGTTTAATGGTAATAAAGTAATTTAATCCTGGTTTCCTTCCAGCATCCATGAAAATTTGCCATATTACCTCCTTCCTATTCAATAGGGCTTTAAAGTTCCCTCCTTTAGAATCTATTTTAACCTGGTCTATAATACCAAATTTGAAAACATGTTTTTCTCCATTATCAAATATATGTCTACTTAAAGCATTGTTCATTGTCTTTATATAATACAATGATCGTAAATCCACCTTTTAAATTGGCGTTCCATTTTTCCAATATAAAAACCAGAACATGACATGCATTTGGCCAAATATACAATGTTTTTAGTACAACAGTTAACCTGTTTAAATTTTATAATTGTCCTATTAACATTGTCCAAAGTGACACTACCTGCTTCCAAAATTGCATGGCACTGGTTACACGGACCACATTTCTTCGTATGACTGTTCGTGCTAATATGTAAACCAGTAGAGAGTCCTTGTTCTAATTTCTTTTTTAGGTTTGGTCCAGTTTTATACACAAAAATTGGGGAAGTCCCTACTACATTACTAACCTCGTCATCAATGACCAACATGTTCCAGTTGTTTCTTACTATTTTTTTTAATAAATTCTACATATGGTGAATATTCTAATATACATGCCCTTCCAAATTTGGATACATCAGTTGTTTCTATGATATATCCCTTTTTATTAAGTTCTCTACCTAATAAAGGGAGAAATTTATTTCCCCATTCGTTTACTACATATCTAGAAATATTATCCAACATGGCCCCCGGGTATCCCCTTGATCTCAACATATCACTAATAAATTAAATTTCTCTCACAACATCAGTGTGTATTCGGAAGTCATCCAGGCTGCCCAAATACATTGACCTTTGTAAATGCTTTTCATCATATTTCTCGGATGACAACTTGTAAACTCCAAATAACTGTTTGAGAATGTCTTTTTCCAGTGTATATTTGATTTGAAACCAGTTTTAGTCTTGGAAATATATATATATCCAAATATGCAATGCCATCATCATTACATTTATTTGTAAACTTCAAAATGTACTAGAATTGTTCAAAAAATTAATAAAGGAAGAGATACTATCCTTGTCGCCTCCCCATAGGATAAACATATCGTCCAAAAATCGCAAATAATAAATCACTTCTTTGTAGTGTTCACTAGTAAATAACTGGGTAGTTTCCCATTCTAACATAACTAGGTTGGCGTAGATGGGAGCACATGCCGCTCCCTTAGCTACGCCCCTTGTTTGTTTGAAATTCTCTTCCTCAAATTGGATATAATTTTGCTCCAAGACAAGTGACATTAGTTCCATTATAACCATAATTTTGTCCCATTCTAAATCTGAGTATTTAGATAAGCTATTACAAAAATATTCTAACCCTTTCTCCTTCGGTATACTAGAAAATAAATCCATAACATCTATATTTATGAATGAACTGTTCTCACACCATTTGTCAGTTGTCAATTTGGCTAAAAATGACCAAGAATCCTTGACTAAATGTGTAATTTTTTCATAGATAGGTTTTAGCCATCTATCTGTTACCACTCCCAGGGGATATGTCTTCGATCTCCTACCTGAGACTATAGGATGAAATGGTGGATGTTCTATACTTTTATGTGTCTTGGGTATTCCTACGATATTTCTCCAATTTTTGTGTATAAAACTGGATCAAACCTAAAAAAGAAATTAGAACAAGGACACTCTACTGGTTTGCATATTAGCACGAACAGTCATACGAAGAAATGTGGTTCGTGCAACCAGTGCCATGCAATTTTGGAAGCAGGTAGTGTCACTTTGGACAATGTTAATAGGACAATTATAAAATTTAAACAGGGTAACTGTTGTACTAAAAACATTGTATATTTGGCCAAATGCATGTCATGTTCTGGTTTTTATATTGGAAAAACGGAACACCAATTTAAAAGGCGGATTTACGATCATTTGTATTGTATAAAGACCAAAGACATGAACAATGCTTTAAGTAGACATATATTTGATAATGGAAAAAAACATGTTTTCAAATTTGGTATTATAGACCAGGTGAAAATAGATTCTAAAGGAGGGAACTTTAAAGCCCTATTGAATAGGAAGGAGGGCAAAGTTTCACAGACGCCGGAAGGAAACCAAGATTAAATGACTATTACCATTAAACCTATATTAGAATTACATTAGCATTATATTTAATAAGGTTCACAATAGGAATTTATTTTTATTCTATAGTATTCACTACGACAGATGAAACAATTGTCATGTATATTGTTACCTTTTCACAAGTTTTTTATTGTTCAGAATGTAATTTGAGTACGAACATTATATGTTCTACTAGACATCGTATCCATTTTTCAAAGTACATTCCATGCCTCACTTATTTTTATGCATGTGTATATTTCTATGCATGTAAATTTTTATGCATGTATATTCTTAGCAACATAGTCATTTTTTAATTACATTGCTGATGAGCAAATGGTTGATGCGCTATACAGTTTTTACTGTTTATTTCATTTAATATATATATATATATATATATATATATATATATATATATATATATATAGTCTTAGTCATACTAGTACAGACATATATATATGTTTTAGTAATTTTATTATGAGTGGTTGATATTTATTTATACGATTAGTTGATAGATTATGTGTTATAAACTAGCGAATACACTACAATTATTGAAATGCGATGTCTCTTTAATGCACCATGGTAAGGAAGACGGAGTTTGGTGCCAAAAAGTTTTTAAATTTATTGTTTGCTAGTCAATATGGCATTCTGATGAAGTCCACGTCAGTGGATGAAAGCGCTTAATGTTATGTTATTATTTTATGGTCCATTAAAGAAGTTTGTTACTTTTCATTCGGTTTTCATTTATTGTGCATCCACTTGGTGATACATATTCATGAAGTGCCATTTTATGGCATATACTGAAAGTTTTTAGATTTAAATGGAAACATTCTATTTTGTATAATCAGCAAAGGTTAAACTGAGTGATTACTGTCAATTTAATACTATTTGATCAGAATGTGATTGTTACATTCTGTGACATTCCTAGTTCAGGCTGCTATTGTTTCCCTTGAACAACTTTGTCAGCTTGATGTCATGTATAAAACATTAGTGACTCTGGTAACAGCTTAAGTATTATATATAGTCAAGATGTGTTACAAAACCACAATTCAAGTTAAAGCAATTATATGACTTATTATGCACATTTACTTATATGAGAAAATCATCATGCTTCCCCTTGATGTTCAATATAGTGTATGTCATTTATGACAAGTTAAAACAGTATTATTATTATATCAAGTGCATGTTATTAAACTGAGTGTCTTTTGTCAATTTAATACTATTTGTTCAGAATATGATTGTTACATTCTGTGACATTTCAAGTTCAGGCTTCTACTGTTTCTCTTGAACAACTTTGTTAGTTTGATGTCATGTATAAAACATTAGTTACATGTCATGTATAAAACATTAGTTACCTTGGTAACCGCTTAAGTATTATATATGGTCAAGATGGGTTACAAAAACTACAATTCAAGTTAAAGCAATTACATGACTTGTTATGCATATTTACTTATAAAAGAAAATTATGCTTCCCCTTGATGTTCAATGTAGTGTATGTCATTTATGACAAGTTAAGACAGTAGTGTTATTATACACATGCTCATGTTATTAAATCCTGTCTTCAATATCTAAATTCAGCAGACTGCTTCATCGTATATGACGATTATATATTTTATGTCTAGATTTACTAAAATCATACATTGCATAACTATTGTGTGTGTGTGTGTTTTTTTTTTTGGCTGTTGCTTAATTATTTGAGAGACCACAAGCTGTAATGTTTATTCTTATCATTAGCTCCTTCCAAGCATGTTTATACAGTCCATAGACTTTAAATTATGAGACCCTTCTAGTTCTTATTTGTTCTAACTATATTTCTATCCTTATAAACACACATATCAGTACTTCAAGCACAGGCAACAATACCCATCCAGTTTTGCCAGAATACCATTTACTAGTTCATGTGGTGCGTTTCCAGGCTGTTCTTAAAATATCCAAACCAATATTTGTCCTGTTCCATTTTACCAGCCTGTTCCATCCATTGGCCTCTCTGCCAGTGAACCACTCAACACACCTTCCATTCCCACAGATATTTCCATGAAGGAAATCTGATGACTCTCTAGCACTTTCTGGCAACCCCAAACACCCCTAGAATCAGCTATCCCCATATGCCCAACATGTCCGAGCAAGCTCACCTCCCAGATCACTGCAAAGGGTACTGCACAAGACCAAGTGCTCTTAGTCTTTCACAATAACTCAGACTTCCACTCTTTTATGTAAGTCCTTAATGTGTCTGGACCGAAATACATTTTAAATACATAATTGCACTTATTATTTTTTTTTATTTTTATTTTTTATCAAGAATCAACTTAATGACTAAACAAAGTGTTGGGAGACCATCAATATGTGTACATGTGGTTTAAACAGGCCTTTTATTTTATACATACAGATATATATATATATATATATATATATATATATATATATATTTTTTTTATTTTATTTTTTTTAAACCAAAACGTCATTGCCGAGAATCATCTCGGAGGCTCCTCAGAGCCGTTAAGCATTATCGTCACTCTGTCTCCATTACAATAGCAATCTGAGAGCATCTGATTTGGTTAGTGTGTCTGTGTAATGCATACCAGTGGCTCATGATGCACCTGAAGCAAAACTTCAGTTCGCTGCAACTTCAAGCCTAAATTCCCTCCCTTTCAGCAAGGCAGCAGCCAGGAAAAGAACAGTCAGCAAACAGATAAAAAAAAAAAAAAAAACCCTCCCAACAAGCTGCCACAAGAAGAGACAACAGACTCCTCCAGCCTCTCACTCAGCAAAAGTACAAACAAACCATTCTCTGCCAAAATATCCCAAATCACAGTTCTATCCACCCCCTTCCCCTGGATCCAGGCTAAAACACCAAATGTCTCTTCCTAATACACAAGCATCAGTAAACCTCAATCACAAGCCACAACCCACAGCTTCCCGGAGATGAAACATGGCAACATATAACAGCTGCATCCACATACACCATGTCAGGTTTAATCAAATAGCACTCAAAGCTATGATACCTACCATGTTTAGACAGAATGATAATGACATTTGTACTAGCTGCCAGACACAGCTGCATCCACGCACACCATATGAGGATTGATCAAACAGCATTTGTAGCTGTGATACCTGCCATAATTTATATCAACTATATTTAGACAGAATGATGACATTTTTACTAAGAGCTTGCTATTATTATTTAACCAAGATATATATATATATATATACACACACAGCATTTCTAAATCATATTTTAACTGAAGAAGGCATTAGTCTCCATGACAGCATTTTTTTTTCAAAACACTCCACTGTTACTGCTATTATATATTATGCTAATTTGTTACATTTGAGTCTGAACTCTGAAGAATGGTACCTTGTTGAATTAGTTAATTACTTAAATTATTATAAGTAAAATCAATGAAAAATGAACAAGATATGTATTCATTGAGTTCAAGTAGGGGAATAGAAACTTCTATGTTTGTATTATATATTGCTTTGGCTTATATATAATGTAAATAGTAACCCATCTTGACCTACCTTTGTTTGTGAAGAATTATTGGACCCTTTGAACATTCTGAATAAATCATTACTGTTTCAGTTGTTTAAGAATCCCTCCTTTTTCAAAATAAAAACAGATGATGTACCATATCAGTTGATACTTTGAGAGCTGTAGTTGTAAGAGTTATCTTTATATATATATATATATATATATATATATATATATATATATATATATACACACACACAACATTTCTAAATCATATTTTAACTGAAGAAGGCATTAGTCTCCATGACAGCATTTTTTTTTTCAAAACACTCCACTGTTACTGCTATTATATATTATGCTAATTTGTTACATTTGAGTCTGAACTCTGAAGAATGGTACCTTGTTGAATTAGTTAATTACTTAAATTATTATAAGTAAAATCAATGAAAAATGAACAAGATATGTATTCATTGAGTTCAAGTAGGGGAATAGAAACTTCTATGTTTGTATTATATATTGCTTTGGCTTATATATAATGTAAATAGTAACCCATCTTGACCTACCTTTGTTTGTGAAGAATTATTGGACCCTTTGAACATTCTGAATAAATCATTACTGTTTCAGTTGTTTAAGAATCCCTCCTTTTTCAAAATAAAAACAGATGATGTACCATATCAGTTGATACTTTGAGAGATGTAGTTGTTAAGAGTTATCTTTTTGGGACAGCTATCTTGAAATCAGTTTTTTATTTCTTTTTCTAGTATCATTCCAAGGATTTGTTGCTTTTATTCTTTTAAGAGTAGGGGCCAACCATTACATTTCTTCTGGGATAGACACTATGCTGTTGTTTTTGATGAATACAGTAGCGTCTTCTAAGTCATTAAAGGTTCTCATCTCATTGGCAAAAAGTATTTTTATCTTGGTTGGAAAGGCCAGCTGTGCTTTAATGTTGTGTTGTTTCAACAGTTTTATTATTGGCCAGACTTTTTTCCTTTGTTCTAGTATTCTGGAAGAATAATCTTTGTCAAACCTTATCAGGCTTTGATTTTATTTTAAGGGTGATTTTCTCCAAGCAGATTTTAATATTAGTTCCTTGTCCAGAAATGAAAGAAATTTTATAACTATGGATCTAGGTGGAGTATTTGTTGAGTTAGAAGCAGGTTTTGCCAGTGCTCTATGTGCCCTTTCAATTCCAAATGAAAGTCCCTCTTTCAAGTCTAAAAATGCAGGAATCCAGGTTAAGAATGAAATAATGTCTTCTCATTCAGTGTTTTCAGGCATACCAAAGATCCTTATGGTGTTTCTCCTTTCCCTGTTTTCTAAGTCATCTATTTTGTTAAGCAGCCATGTATTCTATTTAAGCAGAAATTCTTTTTGAAATTCTTCCTCTTTGAGTCTCCCTTCAATGTCATTTAGAGAAGTCTCTATATTTGATATTTTTGTATGGTGTTGCTGTAATAGTTCCTTAAGAGTATCAGTCTGTTTTTGAGAATTTAATTTGAGGTTTTCTAAGTCATTTTTAAAGCCACCCATATTCAGAGATAGTTCCTGTAAGGTAGATGTCATCAGTTGCAGTTCTTATTTCAAAGCAGCATCTGGATGAAAATTCCTTGAGATGTTCATATTCAGTGACTCAATATATCTCCAAGTTACTTGGAAAATGTTTGTATATCTCCACCAAAATTGATATTTATGTAGTTTGGTAGTTTATCTATAGATTTCTGATGTTTTAAACTTGAAATATATTATTATACTAGTTTATGGAACTCTCAAAATTCACTGCTGTCAGTTGGCCATCTAGACTCTACCCCAGGACAGTTAATATTTTTATTGGTGATTTGTCCATTATTTGTTTTTGCTGTGGGAAGGTAATGAGCATACCTTGAAGCAGTTTCATGAGGCTATAAATAACAACACTGAAATCCTTAAATTTAGTATTAATAGTTCTTACACCATTGAATTTTTAGATGTAAGAATAACAAGGGATATTGTAAGGGAATTTGACACACAGATCCACAGGAAAAAAATGCTATAGGAGTTCATACCTCCACAGGCAAAGTATGCATGCAGGCCACATTTTTAAGAATGTTATCAAAGACCAAGGCCTAAGAACCTTAAGATTAGTGGAAGACAATCAGAAGTTTAAGAATGAACTTGAGAATCTTAAAGACAAGTTCATGGACAGAGGTTATAATGAGAGGGAAGTTACATTTATACTTTCCCAAATATCTGAATATAGAGGGGAAAGGGGTAGACCCTACTTTTCAGATACTACTGTCAATAATAGTGATGGAAATAAAGGTAGGAGATTTATGCACATACCTATCACATATTCCAGTAATATAAGGTTACTGCAGGACATTTTTTTGAAATACTGGGATATATTATGTACAGATGACAAAGTGAGGGATATAGTAGGAGACAGACCTAGCTATACATACAAAAATAAGAAATCTTTGAAAAGGGTACTGTTTGGTCTGAGGGATGCTTTTATAAATAATACTGATAGTGGCAGGACGGGTACTTTCCCATCTAAAAAAATGTAATTACTGTGGATATTTATAAACCAGCAGTAAGTTTACGCAAGTATGGGAATTTAATGAAGCAACACAATAGTATCAGGTAGCAGGAACAGCCACGACCAGAGTAAACTTCCAATATTCACATTAACTTAGAAGAACGAATTCCAGCTTTCACAGTAACAAATCGTCTTTATTCGTGCACATACAGGTTGGCACTTTCACATTCTGCTTCTTCAGACCAACAAAGTGCAATTATAAATCAGTGTTTAAATAAACCAATTCATCCAATCATAAAATGCATTCAGTTTAATACCTTCAATTAATTCTTAAAAACATACTAACCATCTCACATACCCTAACAAATATAAAACAAACCTAAAACAATTCATGCAGCACCTGCCATAAAGTATCTAAGGAACTACATTATTATGTACATTTAAAACATTATTTCATCATATAAATACTATAAAAATATCACACAGATATCTAGGGAATTTAAGTTAACAGCAGACTGCAATACAACTGACCTTGTCTATCTGGCTTACTGTAGTAGATGCTATTCATTCTACATAGGGAAAACAAATCATACATTAAAAGAACGCATGAGAGAACATCTGCATGATATATCCAGGGTGCTGAATCCAATGCTTTAGCCAAACATGTAGCTACCCAACAAAAAAAAAAAAAAATCAATGAAATTCAGTTCTGGTTTAACCAATCAAAAAGAAAATAAAACCAGTGAAGAAAAATCCACTTTAATAGTTATAGAACTTCAGTAAGTGCTTTTGTCTTAAAAAAGACTTCTTCAGACTGAAGTGAATACAATTACAAAACATTTAAATAACCAATTAATAAGTCACGACAGGCTTGCTCAGTGTTTTAACCCTTTGCATTTCAAAAACATAATGAACTCTTCCCTATTGTTCAAGCTTGGAAAATGACCATGTTTAAAGTGATTATAGATATGCTTTTGTATGTCTTTAAACAAGGATTGCATTTATTACCTCATGTAATTGAACACATCATTTTATTAGTTGTTTTTAGTTTAAAAGAAAGGCACCTCATTTCCTGTTTGTCTGATGAAGCAGCTTAATGTGCTGCAAAAGCGCTTACCATTAAACAGAAGTCTTTTTTATCTGCTGCCTGCTTTGGTTTGGTTCATCTTCTTTTGTTTTTGGTTAATAACTAGCTTATATTTAAATAAAAATGTTGACTCTGTTGATTGGTTTTATCTTCTCTGTTAGAAAGACATATATATATATATATATATATATATATATATATAATTTTTAATAATTTTATACACCTTATTATCTTTATCAGAATTCTTATTCTTTTGTTACATTTAAGTTATTTTGTTTCCCAACCAGTTAAGATTTGCAAATCTACAAAACGAGGCTGTCCATTGTCTCCTTTATTTGTTTTGTTGATTGAACCTTTTGCTATTTATATAACATCCAAGAAATAGTTGGTCTTAAAATATATGATCATTATAAATCTAAACTCCAGCTCTCTGTGGATGATATTTTATGGACGATTGGTAATATTGATGAATATATAACTTCTTCATTTACATCACAATGTTATTAATCTCTATCTTGACTAAATTGTAATAACAGTAAAACAATTATCATATTGATAAAGATTTAAAATAGATTTTAAATAAGATTAATGAGCACAATTTTGGAAACAAACAAATTAAATATATGTGACTTGTGTTATCACATAAATACAAAGAAATGGCATTAATTATAATAATATTTTGGATTCTACAAAATCATTAATAAACAACTGGAACAAAATGTTCTTCTCTACAGAGGACAGAGAACATTAAGATGATTATTTTTAGAAAAAATCTTCTTCTTCTTCTTTCGGCTTTTTCCCGGTTAGGGGTCGCCACAGCGGATCACCTTGTCCGCACATTGAATGGCAGTGGAGTTTTACAGTGTCGAGTTGCCAGCCCGGCGCCCAACCTTCCACAGAAGGCACACTCACACGCACACCTAGGGCCAATTTAGAGTGTCCAATCCACCTGCAGCATGTCTTTGGGATGTGGGAGGAAACCGGAGCACCCGGAGGAAACCCACGCGACCACAGGGAGGACATGCAGACTCCGCACAGAAGGCACCCCAGCCGAGGATCAAACCGGAGAACCTCTTGCTGTGAGGCGGCAATGCTAACCACTGCACCACCGTGGCCGCCCCTATTATTTTTAGAAAAAATATTACAGATTATTCAAACTACTTCTCTTTTTTCCCCTAAATAATTAATTAACCAACTTTGTTAGATATTATGAATATAAAGCTGAAATTAATTATGTTGTAAATATGCTGAAAGAAAAAGTTTGCTTGAATATATGTATAGAGTTTACAATGTGCATTCATACTATATGTATAACAGATAGGCTTCTCTTCACAGCATCAGGAAATGCATAACAAAGCAATAGTGGAAAACAAGCATTACATGATTTTCTCATGTTTGTAGAACAAATATCTATTAACAGACATCCTTTTTTATAAATTCAGCAATATGTGATGTTTTTCCAGTAGGAACAGCTTATACAGATGTTTCCTTTCAGAATGGCATCCTCACATCAGCAAAAGTGCTTAAATCACAAAAGGACAATAGAAAAGTCTAAAAACAGACATTATGTGACTTCCCATAGAAGGCCAGAAAAATATACTGAGGAAATAACAACCTCTTGTGTGCGTGACTAGCTCTGTATATAGCTATTGTAGTAATTCAGTTATGTGAGAGAAGGACAGAGAGGTATTTTGTAGAAGTCATCATTCATATCTGTAATGAAGGAAAACTTTGTAAATATATGCTACAAATCTGACAGACTACATGTGGTTTGTTATACAATAAGTTATCTGTAACTGTGCTTATAGCTGCAAAATATATTTCTTTATCAGTGTGCAATTTGAAAGGCTTGGTGTTTTAAACAGACTACAGATGGAGTCATGATGTGTCTCTGATTCAGCAGTAAACAGCACAGCAAGACTGTGTGTCTTAAGAAGACTTCAAATCCCACAGTAAGCAAGCACCAAGAAGCAAGCAGTAAGCAGAGAGCAGCTCAATATAATTTTTCAATGGTGATCCTTTGACAACGTTCCTAGCCTGTATCCAAAAACAGGGGGAGTGAATGGGTAATGTCACTCCTGTAAAAGCACAGTAACGTTTATGTGAAGTACTTCAGATTTCTACGGTTTTCAACAGTTTGTAGCAATACAGTTTAATAGACGTCTAAGAGACTGCATTGCAGGAAGGTGGAGCAGTTCCATAAATTCTCCAGAAAAGGTACAAGACGAAGTTGTAAGACTGAATCTGCCAGTTTTGCTGTACCAACTTCACAAGTGACTACAGAAACTTTTCAACCATCTACAGTAAAGCAGCTTGGCCATCTGCCTGTCTGTTGACTGGTAAGAAAATTATTCTGTGTTACATATAGTATGAATGCCATAGAGGTAATAATAATAACAGAATAAATGTATATACAGCATATTAGCAAATGTAAAACCTTATTAGGGCAAGTTAGTAGTAAGGCATTATGCAAATGAATTGCAATTTGATAGTAAGGCATTATGCAAATGGATTATAATATTTGACTGGTATCTGAAATAAAATCATGTGTGGTATAAAAATGTTTATTGTGTGTACAATGTCATAAAAATACAGTGCATGACATTATCCAAAGGTTAGACTGTACAGACAAAAATTGTAAAGGTAAAGAACCAAAAAAAGTTAATATGTTGACATTATATTCAAATGTTAGACAGTTATGTTCTGTCACCAGATGTAAAAGGTTTATTTCAGACTTGCAACAACAGTCAAATCAGTTACTGATAGAAACTCTAGTACATTTTGTTACAAAGAAATGTAATAAACTTCTAAAAGACAGACACAATGAGTTCAGGAAGCTTAGACAAGTTATACACACATCTTTTCAAAAGTGCATAGGAGTTTCAAATTCAGCAGAACAGCTTACTAAAGAATGTCAGAAAGACCATGCAACATTACCGGAAATTCAACAGCAGTTGCAGGATAAAGGAAATAAATTAGCTGAACTGACAGAGACTGAGAACTTCCTGCATACACAGTTAATCTGTGCAAAAGAAATATATTTTATAATATGTTTATGTTTTGAAAATGGTTAAACATACATGGTAGGATGGTAGGATCTGATGTCTGGACAAATCATTCTTAAATGCTTTACTTTCATTCAGTTAAAACAAGACATCTATCAGTACTACAGTAAAGTAAAGCATATGAATGCCATTCATTAGCATAGTCAAAAGGTAAACAAAACTGTACTAGTGTATAAAAATTAAATAAAAATAAGAATAACGATTTAAAGTCACAAGACTGACATGCTTGTATAAAGATATACAGATACAAGACAGACATGCATGTATGTTCTTTTCATCTAGAGTACATTTGTTTACAATACACAAAAGCAAAAGGCAGACATCAGCAAATATAAATAATATAAATATAAATGTGTTGGTTAAGCTAATATCTATTTTGTTTTTTACAATTTGTTTATAATTGTATAGTAACACCAAACAGTTAAAGTTCTGAATTTTAAAAATAAATAAAATCACAGATGGTATTAGTCAAACAGTTTTTGTAAAATTAATGGCAGGACAGTTAAATAGATAAATAAATAAAAAATACTGAAATCCATGTAAGGTAATTGTAAAATTATGTCTATTTATGTAGTATAAATGCATAGTTATGCAAATCACAATCACATTAAAGGAAAAATGCCAAAAGAATTAACTATAGTTTACAGAGTATGAAATGTGAGCTCAGACCTTCCTAGACTGAATGAATAGTTACAGGAAATGCTGGAAAGATAAGATAAACAACAAGACTGATTGCCAGGCAAGTAGCTTGAGTTTTTCTAAAGCATCATTGTTATTAAAAAATACTTGTTAAAATGTTTACAAGCAACACTATTTAGTAATCTGTTTGCAAGTAAATGTTAAAAGGACAAAAAAAAAAAAAAACCTCAGTTGCATCAAGTACAGCCAGCAAATGGGCTATAGTATATATACAGTTCAAATCAATTGTGCAGGAGGGTGTAAATACCTACTAGAGGTAATATACAGTGAAAGCTTTATTTAGTAACCTAATAAAATAAATGTATAACCAAAGTGTTGGGCTGACATACATTCTATTCTCACAGCATAGAGTAGGTAAACAGTGCTGAAGTAGTACAGGGGGAGGGGTACTTTCTCAGTTTTACACTGACTGTATAAGGGGGAGGGGCACTTTCTCAGTTTTACACTGACTGTATAAGCAGTACTGAACAAGGGTCTGAAATAAAGCTACAGAATTAGAAATACTGGTAAACTGGATTAAACCTGACAGGATAAGATATATGTTACAAGTTGTTAATAGCTATCATAATGGTTATTATTGTATTGTTTAGAATTAAATTGTATTTGCAACCTGTTAAATTGTAAAGCTATACAAGAGATGGTTTAAAAAAACAAGAGATGATTTAAAATTGCTTTATTAAAGCTATACAAGAGAGAATAAAGATATGCAAAATGCATAAATGTTTCTAATAGCAAGAATGGTCACTATTTCAATATGTTTTTGACAAAACAATGTTGGTATAAAAAAGCATGAATATTTTTAATTGCTGAGTATGTAGTTTAAAATAACAGGACATATGGATATGGTATCAATTCCACTAGATATTTCTAAAGAGACAAACATTTTCCAAGATTTTGCTTAATATTAATGTTATTAAATTTGTAAGATTAGACTAAATGTACTTTACAGTCTTTGTATGTACAAATGTAGAAAATTTCAGTACAAATGATAGTCTTTGTGTGTACAAATGTAGAAAATTTCAGTACAAATGATAGTCTTTGTATGTACAAATGCAGAAAAGTTCAGTACAAATTAAATGAATGTCTAGTAATAAATATGTGTGAAAAAAATGCATAAATAGCAAACAGTCTGTGTAAATACATACTGTACAGGATACATCATAATAAGTTCAAAAGTAATTTGTCAAGTTGTAATATCATTGGTTTTACCCCAGTAAAATAATTGCTTTCAAATATTTATTATCTAAGCCCAGTTCAGTACTTTACCAAGATGTTAATGGGCAGTTCAAAGACACGACCACAATGTTATGGTTAAAATGACATTGAAATTGTGTGTTTTCAGTAGTGTATAAATGCTTGCAGTAGTACATAGTTATTGTCTCATAGTTAATTTAACAGCTGCAAAGAGTTAATGAAACAGTTCTAAGTCATAAATTAAATTCTGTGATTGCAAAAGAATAAATAATCAAGTAAAATTAAAGCAGACACAGCTCATAACTGATAAAATATTTTCAGAGAATGGTCTGCAAAAGAAAAAGTTGTTAAATACATTCAGGTTTGGTAGTAATACATGTTTTCATTGTATTAACTATGTAAAATTGCATTTTGACTTGTATCAAAAAAGACTAAAGGTTTTATATAAAAATAATGTGTTTTTTATATAGAATGTTTTGAGTATGTTTAAAAACAGAGGGAATTGTTAGATATTATGAATATAAAGCTGAAATTAATTATGTTGTAAATATACTGAAAGAAAAAGTTTGCTTGAATATATGTATAGAGTTTACAATGTGCATTCATACTATATGTATAACAGATAGGCTTCTCTTCACAACATCAGGAAATGCCTAACAAAGCAATAGTGGAAAACAAGCATTACATGATTTTCTCATGTTTGTAGAACAAATATCTATTAACAGACATCCTTTTTTATAAATTCAGCAATACGTGATGTTTTTCCAGTAGGAACAGCTTATACAGATGTTTCCTTTCAGAATGGCATCCTCACATCAGCAAAAGTGCTTAAATCACAAAAGGACAATAGAAAAGTCTAAAAACAGACATTATGTGACTTCCCATAGAAGGCCAGAAAAATATACTGAGGAAATAACAACCTACTGTGTGCGTGACTAGCTCTGTATATAGCTATTGTAGTAATTCAGTTATGTGAGAGAAGGACAGAGAGAGGTATTTTGTAGAAGTCATCATTCATATCTGTAATGAAGGAAAACTTTGTAAATATATGCTACAAATCTGACAGACTACGTGTGGTTTGTTATAAAATAAGTTATCTGTAACTGTGCTTATAGCTGCAAAATATATTTCTTTATCAGTGTGCAATTTGAAAGGCTTGGTGTTTAAAACAGACTACAGATGGAGTCATGATGTGTCTCTGATTCAGCAGTAAACAGCACAGCAAGACTGTGTGTCTTAAGAAGACTTCAAATCCCACAGTAAGCAAGCACCAAGAAGCAAACAGTAAGCAGAGAGCAGCTCAATATAATTTTTCAAACTTAATGCTATTTTGCAATTATTTTGGTTCCCAAATAAATCCAGATTGGCTCTAAGAAATTATAGAAGTATATGGTTTAGCATCTGTCATAAAATCATGGCAATATGGCTAAATTCTAATTACTCAGCTAGCTGAAAAAACTTCATGAGATTATTTGAATGTATAGTGATAACAGTATAGCTAGACAGCTTTCTCAGATGTCAGGAAAGACTTCTAAAAGCTTATAAAAGAAATATATTATTAAAAACATTAAGAAACCATTTCATTTGTACAATATAAATAAAGATAACATTTTTGTTTATATTTAAATATTAAGAACCCTGACAAGAAATGCTTGGTTGTTTGCAATATTTCCCACAGTTTTTACTGAAGATTCCATTAATACTTTTAATTTCTCTAATATGCTGAGTTAAAAATAAGTTGTGATTTTTTGTTATAAAATGATAAATAGAAAAATTACTTCTGATTTTATAATGAATAAATATGATATTAATATGAACAATTTGTTTACTATACAGACAATATATTAAATATAAAATGTAATTAATACCCATTATATTGACAAATAGCTTTCCACCTTTTACTGATGTTTTAAATATTCTTGAATTAAGAAACAATTCAGGAAAATTGTATTATCTAAAATGTATAAATTAGTAAAAGATACAAAAGTTTATATTAAAATGATTACTGGGAGTACTTTATGTCAGTCACTCAAACTTATCTGAAGTTATTAAAAAGTTATCTTTGTTATCATAAAAAACTACATCTTTATATCTAAGATTATTTTCATGGAAGCTTTTACATAGAATCTTTATTATTCCCAGTAAAAAGAATGGGCCTTTGATTCTGAAACTTTGCAACCCTTTTGGAAAGATATTAATAGTTTTTGCAAGCTTTACAGACAGGCAAATTTAACTTATATAACACATTTTTTTTAATTTAATTCCCCTATTCCTGGAAGTGTTCCTAGAATGCAATATCTTTTTCTCTGAAGTCTTTTAGCTATCACTAGAAAAGTTGTTACAAAAAAATGGAAAAATTAGACTACTGCCTTGTTTGTAGAACTTATACATTTTGCAAACTCTGTATGTCAGAATAAAATAATCACTATTAAGATGAGAACAAATAAGTCTACTTCTGAGTATTAATTAAAGTTATGTAGTCACCATAACTATGCATCTGTGTTGTCCAGTTTCATTCTTCCTCAACTATTTGGGTATTGGATCTGACCTCAATCCAACTCAGACACATACACTAGAATTTCAGATCCAGCTCACAAGCTCTTCCCTCTACACATAATGCCCCAGTTAACTAGCAATAACTCAGATTGAGTTTGCTGTCTTATAGTTCTTAAGACAGCACAAGAAGAAAAGAACAGCAGAGCTGGGGCTCAAACCTGAAACAAGATTTCACAAAATCCACAAGGTCATTCCAGAAGATGAAAGGAAGGAGGAAGAAGAGTGGGTAGTTGAAGAAAAATGAAAATGGATAACACAGATGCATAGTTATGGTGAGTACATAACTTCATTATCTGACGTTGTCCTTTTCTTTTGTTCCTCAACTATTGGGACACCTTTTCTTTTGTTCCTCAACTATTGGGACAGAGTCCCCAGCTATGTGAATCTTGGGTGGCCCTCATAGAAGGATATTCCAGAGCAATGCAGAACCAAAGGCAGTTCTGCTTCTGGAGGTCAAATCTAGTTTGCATGAGCAATTAAGGTATAAGCATTAGACGAGGTAGGTGCTGCACAAATGTCATCAACGGAAGTTCTAGAACAAAAGACAGAAGAGATTGTTGTCAATCTAGTAGAATGCGCTTTAGGAGGCTTTGATAGAGAGAAATGCAATCAGCAACCCATTTGGCCAGGGTAACTTTAGCAAGAAACAAAAAGCTGTTCTGACTTCCAGAAATATTTTGTTCTGCAGAGATAACAACATAGTTGTATATGCATGCTAAAAGATGTAGCATGTTCTCTCCCTTATTAGAATAATTACAGAAGAAAACAGGCAAATTAATTGTTTGACTGATATTCAATTCAGATGCTACCTTAGGTGTTTCTAAAGTGACTCAGTCTTTGTGAAAAATATTGTAAGGCGATTTGGGAGCTAATGCCTGGAGTTCAGAAATTTGCCTCCAGATGTAATAGCTACAAGGAATGCTGTTTTCCAAAACAAACATTTTAAATCAGACTTAGCAGATAGTTCAAAGGATTGTTGGGTCAACCCTTGAAGTACAACTGTTAAATTCCAAGGAGGTGATGGGTCTTTCACTGCACGTCTAAGTAAGAAAATGCCTTTAAGAAAAGTTTTGTACAATTTGGTAAAGCTAAAGCGGAAGCATTTTCTCCTGAGTAAAAATTAGATATAGCTGCTAACTGCACTTCAACTGCAGAACAACTAGCTCCCTCTTGAAAAACAGATGCTAAAAGTTCTAGAATGGCAGATATAAGAGTAGTGAAATGATCAATTTCCTTCTTAAGAGCCCAAATTGAGAATCTCTTCCATGTACGCATGTAGATCTTCCTTGTAAAAGCTTTCTGGGAAGAAAGAAGTATTCATTGGACTAGGGAGGAAAGCCTGGGTTTTCTAGCTATCAAGGGAACTGGGAAAAAAAAACAGTCAGTCAGTTTGAGACCTGAAATAGCAAAATGCTTCTTCCCAGAGGGATGAGAGAAAAGGTCTCCAGTATCCATGGAGGATACTGAAGATGAGAGCAAAGGAAGGGGAACCACTCTTGATGACGCCAAAAGAGGACAATGAGGATAAATGAGCTCTTGGAGTACTTTCTGTAAATAGTTTGGAATCAGAAGCAATGGGGGAAAAGCATAAAGGAGACCAGCGGGCCAGATGTGGACTAGAGTATCTGTTGGTGACTTCCCCTGATGGGGGGTTAGTCAAAGAACCTGCTGCACTTGTTTTTGTGGGGAGATGCAAAGAGATTGCACCAAGTCTGTCCTCAGCAATGGAAAATTCTCTCTGCCACTGGTTGATTCAGAAACCACTAGTGAGGCATCAGAACAGACCTGCTGAATTTGTCCGCTAGTATGTTGGATTTATCCAGTATGCACATTGCCATAAGAAAGCAGTTGGAGGAGATCGCCCACTGCCACACTCTTATTGCCTCTCAACAAAGGGGTTAAGAATGTGTTCCCCGCTGTTTGTTGATGTACCTAACTACAAACATGTTGTTGGTTTATATGATGATGGTTCCCATATTGCAACACTAGTAGGACTGCTCTCATCTCTAGGACATTGATATGTGAATTGGTCTCTTGGGAGGACCACATGCCTTGGACAGTCCTTCCCAAAAATGCCCTCCATCCCAATTGGGAGGCATCCATATTCACCATGACTACTGGGGGGGAGAGAATAAAAGGACAGCCTATGTAAACTTTGTCTGATAGAATTCACCACCAAAGATGATGCTTGCAGACTCAGGTGAGTTTGACATGAAAAGACAAGGGATGATGCAGAATAGACCACTGAACAGCTAGAGTCTACTGGCGAACATGCGTATAAAATCGACCCATTGGAACTAAGGTTATGGCTGCTGCCATCGAATCTTGAGCCTCAGGGACAAGTCTGGCTGGAGGAAAAGAGTGAACAAGAATTTGTTGCACCTGAAACTTAATTGTGTCCACATGATGTAAAGAAAGACAAGCTATCTGACTTACTGTGTTCAACTGTCCACCTATGATCTCCAGGCTCTGTACAAGTTGTAGATGAGATCTGGAGGTGTTGACTGAAATGTCTAGCCTGTGTCTCCAACTGAGCTCGTAATGTGTTTATCGCCTCCCTTGCAACAGTTACATCATGCTGTGTGTCAGCCAGTTGCTTGTCATATTTTTTTTGCAAATGGACAATTTTACTCATTAACCCTTTTGTCATACCAGTAGCTTTACTGCCCTGTTCAATAACAGTTTGTGTAAAGGTCTTAATTTTAGTCTGTGAGACTTTCAAAAACTGAGAACATTCTTTTGTACATTTAACGGTGTCAGCATGCAGTTTACCAGATGCATTCCATTTATCACAGTAAGTCTGAAAATGACCCATGAGGTCAAGATCTTGCTGGTTGCTAACTTTAGCAATCCAGTCTTTAAACTCCTGCAAATTAGACTGTAAAGTACAAACTTTGACATTTGCATTAGCCTCTAACAATTTTTTTGCAACTGGATGTATAGAAACAGGAACCATTGTCTGTACTTCAAGCATTACTTTATACTGGTTGTTTTCCAGGCTTTGTACACTATGTTTATGACAAGGCATGCAAATAGCACATTTTTGTACATTCTGTGGCACTTTTGTCTTATGTAGTAAAGACTTACAGGTGCTAACATGCTGATTATACCATGTATTTAAATAATTCCACACATTTATATATGGTTTAGACACATTAAAAGTAAAAGACTGGGTGCACTTCTTGGCATTTTTATGAAATGCATTCATTGTTAAAAGAAAAACAGAAGAAAATATTTACCACAAATGTTCAGGACAAGGTGGCCAGTGTTGACACGAAGATCAGTTATAGGAAAATTCCCTGCTGTCTTTCACTAGATGCTGGGGATAGGAAAATTTAGGCAATAGTATTTTTACACCTTATGAATTACCAACTGTCTGAAGAAATATTACCATACTGCCCTGTACTGCGCTGCAGTGTTTGTCCTTCAGTTAATGGACAAAATGTAGCAAGAGAACAATCGATTTTAAGAAGGTCTGCGCTGGAATGTTGCACTGTGAGAGGCACCTTTTTAGGTCACCCCCCCCCCCCGGTTGTTTGAACTAGACTGGTCTTGCCACTGTTAAAGTGGTACTACACTATTTAGGTAGTCTGTACCATTACTCAATAAAGACACTGAGACAGTTCTGCTGTTACGTCATTCATTTACCGCACACAAGGTTTACATCTAGCTTAGCAATAAAAGGTATATACATCAAAACGTACTTCAGCTTAGAATAATCAAAGTCTCTAATACAAAAGCAAAAGTCCCAATCTTTATAGTGTATTTGTTGTCTGCATCAGCAGTTTAGAAAATTTGACAAAATAATAAGTCTTTCCTTTCAAGCTGGTTTGTTGACAGTTTGTTTTCCACATTTAAAACATTTTGTTCCTGAAGAATAACTCCTTTCATCCTTGGCCTATCTTGCATATTATTTTGACAAGACACAGCTGCATACAAAAGTTCATCTTATGCTTGTAAATAATAAATTTCACAAGCTGCATAGTTTATAAAAAAAATATTTTACTTCTGACTCTTATTAACAATGAATGCCAAGCTATATGTTTTTTCCAAGTTAGTTAACTGCGTGCACTCTACACACTGAAATGCAAAACATTTATTTTACATTTTCAGAAAAAATCCACTGAAATCCATTTAACCTGTTCTTTACTCTCACATACGGCATTTGTGTATATGGTGTCCTTGACCACCAGTTCTGAGCAGATCTGAGTGCTTCCTTTGAGATTGCGGACATATGTGAAGAAGGCTTTATGATCACCTTTATTAGATGCAGCCAGTTTGGACTCAAAGTTTGCTTTGGAGGATTTCACTATTGCTCTTCTTTTCTTATTCAGGCTAAGGAGAGAATGTTTCCAATTAGGTACCTGCTCCTTCTTGGTCCTGGAGAGTATTTTTTTCTTTTATTACAAAGTTTATTTATTGCAGATGTCCACCAGACAGGTTTACTTTTCTTTGAGGATGGTTTTGCCCTGTCGGGAATTCAGGATTCCATGCAGCTATATAAATGCTCATATAGTACTTTGTTGTAGGTTTAGACATATGTGCCAATTCCTATGGAGGGGAGGGGACTGTAAAGCTGTTTATACCTTCCTTCAGGAGGTTGTAATTATCTTTGGAGAAGTTTTTTTGTTTGACTCTAACTAGGCAAGGGTTGGGAGAAATAGTGACTTTGAAAATGACTGCTTTGTGGCCAGATCTTACCATGGAGGATGACACTGTAGGTATGCTGCAGTTGTTATTCATGTTGCTTAATACCAGGTCCAAGATATTATCACCTTTATGGAGTTGTCGACCAGCTGGTCCAAGGCATTTGCATTGATGAAATCAAGGAATCTCTGGGCATTTGTGTTTTGGCAGGATTAGTTCTTCCAATCTATGGTTGGATAGTTAAAGTTGCCCAGGATCACGGTAAAGGGTTGAATCTTGATATGTTCGAAGAGGTCCAAATAGGTGAAGTGGACATCTTGAGTGAAAGTTGGGGGCCTGCAGCTAGTTTGATATGAGTAGAGGTCGTGTCAATTGTTAACAGTATCTGGAGTGTCTCCTGTGCATCATACTGTTTGATCAGCCTGGAGCTGTGTATGTCTGTTAATATATATTGCAATTTCACCTCCTTTTCTTTACTACCCACGGTCTGAAGTCTGAATGTATGATAGGATGAGTGACCTGGTATGGCTGGGGAGCTCTCAGCTGCTTTGAACCAGGTTTCTGTGACTGCACAAATTTCAGCATCTTTCAGGGTTAAGAATACTTGCAATGAGTGCAGTTTCATGTTTAGACTCTTAGCATTTAGCAACATGACCTTTAATTTGAGTTTTGATGAAATGTTCATGTTAGTAGTTTTGACCTCAAGGCATTGCCTAAAAAAGGCACTATGGGGGAGTCAGAAGCCTGAATCCCAATGGAGACAGATGCAGGCCATCTCTGCAAAGCATTGTGGTCTGTCAATCATGTCTTCCCAGGCTGTCAGGTACTGGATCCCCTTGGAATGACACCAGAAACTAACCCAATTATTAAAGTCAATCATTTTCTGTATGTATTGATTAATCATTCTGGGTGACAGTAAAATGCTGCTTAAGGCTAGGAACTTACCTACCTGGGACACATATTCACTGAGCATAATCATATCTCTCTTCATATAGTCTAGGGAGTACGTCTCAATTCATTCATGCCAACATGGACTATGACAGAGTCATAACAGTACCTGTTGTTGACAGACTTGAGTATATGGGTAATATGTCGGATTCTGGCACCTGACAAACAGCTAACCATGACTTTCTCCTCATCCAGCCTGGTGAGGGGCACACCTGTGTGTCTTACAATTGAGTCTCCCATGACTAATATGTTGGGCTTATGTTTAGGCCTTAATGGCTGTGAAACACAGGTGTGTGAACTATGTGTGGTGTGGTGGGCAGTAGAGTTTGCATGTTTTTGCCTCGGCGGTCACTTTTGTTTGGGTATGTTTTTGAGAACCTCCGCATTTGTGGGTGTGTGTTGTGGAGGTATGGTTGGTGTTTGAGGTATGGTGGTTGAGTTGAAAACCTTCTCAGTGCCAGATATACTGGCTTACGACTTATGGAACCAGATTTTCTTGCCTCCTCTTTGATTCCGGGAAAAGGATTGTTGAGGGGTAGAAAAGCATATCCCTATGGTAGACAAGGTCTTTCCATCTAGTTCATTCTGGGAAAACATTTCTTTCACAGCAGAGCCAAACAAAGATGTTCCATCAAAGGGAGCATTGATAAAAGAAGACTTGAAAGGGTCTGGAAAGTCACATAAATGCATCCAGGCATGTTTCCTAATGACTATGCCAAAACTGGCAGCTCATGAGGTACCCTCCATAGCATGGGATATTAACCTCATGGATGCACTGGAAATGGGTAATACAGTGTCCAGCTGTGAAGAGGACCTGTTGTAGTCCTCCACAGACATGAACTCCAAGAGAGATAGGAGAATTCCTTGGTCAAATCCAGCTGTAGTCATGTGAAGTGCACTAAGTAATTCAGGGACCTCAAGGCAAAGGTCGCTGAAGCAAAAATGCATTTTCCAAAACTGTCCAATGCCCTAGACCCTTATTAAAGAGATATACTGAGGAGCTCTACTCTGCTAGCTCCTTTTTAGTGGCTGTTGCCACAACCAATAACATCAACAGTGACACCTTTGCTGCAATTAAATATGTCCTTCTGTAGTGCTGAAACGTTATCTGGGCATGAAGAATGGGTTCAACAGAATCCAGTTCCTTCCACACCCAATGAGAGATTAAATTGATAAGAGTTCCCACTGGGGGAATCACCCAAGATGTAGATGGGCCAAACCCAAATGCTTCTAGCAAAACTGACTCCTCTGGGGAATGAGTATCTGAAGACCATCCACCTTTTTGTTTAAGGATCTCTAAGATGTCTCTGAAGTAGTCATTTGGTGGAGATCTGGGGGACCCTTCATCTTCATTGAAGTTAGCATCTTCAGTGAGAGATTCCATAATGGAATGAATCTGTGTATTTCCTTTTGCATGTTCTCTTTCGGGGAACCTCTTCAGAGAGATGGTCTGGAGATGTATCCAAAGAGAGGGGAAGTAACTCAATGGCAACTGTCTGGATGCTAGATGGTACCAACTGTCCCTGTCAAGTAGGCCTAAGAAGGTCAGATCTTGGACCTGAGGGAGGAAGGGATGCAGGATCCATGGATGACAGAGTAATAAAAACTCTTGGTTGAAAAAAAAGCCCTCTCCACTACTTCAAAGGCAGGCAGACTGGGAGAAGACATGGCTGGCTGCACCAGAGCCAAAACCTCCAAAGCTACCAAGCCTTGATCCTGCCTGAATCTGTACCTTGAGGAGGGATTCAGATCTATGCTGTCCAAGGCCAAAGCTCCAAGTGGCAAGGATGGCTCTAATAACATTGCAGTGGAAGCCAGACACACAGATCCAGTGTGAATGCTTCAGCTCTGTGACTCATCCGGATCCGAAGGAAATGGAGTCAAACTAGTCAGGAAGACCACTGGAGTCGAAGACCCAGTCATCATTGGATCCATTGCAAATACTGTTGGATCTGAGGGATCTGAAACTATGGGACAAATTAGACAAGGAGAGATCACTACGTGAGAAGTGGAGTGGAGGCTCATGGATCCAAAGGCGGCAGAGACAGAATAACATTATCTGAATCTGAGCTCTGAAGAATTTCATTATCATCCTATCCACTCCAGTCTCTGAAAGACTTCTGGAGGACCTAATGGAAGAGGTGGTTGATTGTGACCTAGACTCTCTCCTCAATGTCCCTTGGAGAAAAGGGTAATGGAGCCAAGGAGAAACCGGTTCATTTGTGAACCCAGTGAACGAGATCAAGGAGATTTAGTTTTCTCTTAGGATCCGAAGAAGTCAGATCCAATGTTTTTTGAATATTTTAAGGAGGATCTGAAGAAGACAAGGTTGATGTAGTAGCCTTCAGAGAATGGGTGGGGGATCATTTATGAGACTACTTCAACTATGAAGAAGATTTTGCAGATTTACCAGGGGTTTGAGACCCTGAAGAAGTAGTGAAAGAAGGAAGCAGCATCCCCTTATGCACTAATTATACCTATCACCAAGTGCCCTAAAATTAAAGGCAGCATAAATGGAGGCGTCAGTATTGAGGTGGCATGCTCCAAGACAGTAGACATACTCCCTGTGGCCATCAGAATTGGGGATTTTATGCCCACGGGAAGTGCACTTTTTAAAGCCTGTAGTTTTTTAGTTAAGCAGACTACCAACAAAAATGGTAGAAAAAATACCCTCTAAAGGGTAGAAAAAAATTAGTGAAGGGAGACAAGTTCCAGGTATGGTACAGCAAAACTACCAAAAGGTAGAAAAGGGGAATAAAAAGGGAACTGGAAGAGAAATCCAAGTTTTTAACAGTTAGGAGTAGGAAGTGGCAACTAGAGAATGATAGATGAAAGTTTTTTAAAGAATTGCTACTTACAAAATAAAAAACCCTGCAAAAATACTTAAAATAGCTCTCAGAGAAGGAACCACATCTGTGCGATGGTGGCAAATGACATCTGGGGTACTGCTAGTTAACTTGGGCATTATGGGTAGAGGGAGGAGCTTGTGAGTTGGATCAGAATGTCTAGTGTCTATGGCCAAGTCAGATCCGAGTTTGGATCCAATGACCAATAGCTGAGGAACATATAAAAAGGACATCAGATTAATTGGCTAAAATGAAGTATTTATTAGAAAAATATTGATTTATAATTTCTATAACAGTTTGTATTTAATAGATTTATATTTTTTTCTTTAATACATACTATTATAATTACTTAATTTGATGTAGATACTATTGTAAATAGTTTTGTGTGTGTGTGTGTGTGTTCTTTTTTTTTTTTAATGTTAATATGTGGTACTAATGTGTTAAACCTAAATAAATTTGTTTTCAAAAAACAAAAATGGCAGTAAAATCAAATGACTAACTGATTAAAGCATATCCAAAAACATTACGACTAAAGAGGAAACACCTGCTCAGATAATCAATAGAATTCATCAGACGTTGCCATGTGAAATGAAACAAATCTAATAATAAAGGGTAAAGTGCTCTCCAAATTTAGGGATACATCTTAACTTATTTTATTATTTATTCATTACTGTGTTCTAAGTACTAGTGAATAAGCCAGCGGAATAGACGGAAAGTAGAACAGATTACTTTGTTTGAACAACGAACTAGAAACAAGCTACAGTCTGGTTACCCATGTATGATTATTTCAAGTACAACCTATACAATGGGTAAATCTGAGCAAATCACTTAACCCGACCAAAGCAATCATTTAACTTCTAAAAATATACTCTTTTGCCTATATGTCTGATATTTTAAGACATTAGAAAACACCTCAAGTTTTTAGATTAAGAGGTGAGACCTAAATGTGTGGATTGTCATGTCAATGCCCTTAATGTCTCTGCATTCAGTCTATAAAACTAAATGAATACAAACAACTCAAAATGCCATCTGTAGATCCATTATATTGGCCCCTACACATCAACACCTCAGTATCTCAATACAAAAAAGAATCTCCCCACAATAGCTGATCAGCTCCTGCTTTTATCATGTTTTACTTGTACAGTTCTAAATATTAACCTTCCTCAAAGACAGCTTTCACATAAAGCACTCTCACAATGAAGTCACAACTACAATACTTTAGTAAGGCCTTCTTCTACCTTGCCCTGCATGAAAAAAGCTAGCAAAACATCTACCAACTGGAACAACCTTGCATAGAAAATAAGACAGACAGACTACAAATCATTGAGAAAAAAAATCTTTATGTGAAACTTAAAGACTTCAACAATTGCAAATGTACTTTAGATAACGGGTAGCCTTAAGTTACCCAGCAACCTATTATTAAAATGGTTAAATCAATGCTATGGTGTATTCTCTTTGTTCTGATGAAGTCCCTGTATTAACAGGGACGAAAGCGCTTGACATTAATATTTGTTCTTTTTAATGAATTAACTGTATTTGGAATAAAAGGCAAAGGAACACATTTCCAACATTTTGCTGATTGGTTATTGAGCTTTGGCACAAGCGAGTCAGCTTAAGAGGTTTCATTTTGTTCTTATCTTATTTTATAGTTTATTGGGATGAGGTAAGATATCAGGGTACTGTATATTTGTTACATTAATAATGAAAAATGTTAATACCTCATACAAATGTGTTTAAATATGTTTGTTTTACTGACAAGCTCTTAACAAAGAAAACCAATAAAAATATTAAATAACAAAAAGGAAAACAGCACTACCATGGTTAGAGCCTCTTGTCCATGAACAGTGAAGGCTCTAACTCCCTACAAGCTCACTTCACTGAAATTCATTTAATTAAAAGGTGTATGCCCTTTTCCCCATTGCAGTGCGATCTTGGAGTTCGTATATATAGTAAAGGGTATAGTTTGGTTATATATTGTGTTCCAAGATGAGTTATTCATTAAAGTTTAAGTATCTATGTATATCATTTAAAATGCATAAAATAGGTGGGGGGCTGTGTCCCCCACACCCCCTTACTATATATACTAACTCTAAGATTGCACTAAAATAGGGAAAAGGGCACATATCTTTCAATGAAATGAGTTTGTCAAGTGAGCTTTCAGTCAAGTGTGCTCCTTCAAATGAGTTTCAGTTTAGTGAACTTTCAATCAAGTGAAGTAGACCCATATATATATATATATATATATATATATATATATATATATATATACACACACACACACACACACACACACACACACACACACACACACACACACACATGCAGACACGCACAACTCTTCACATACCTTTGTTGCCCTGATCCTGGATGAAGAACAAGCAGGAATCAGTTTACTTATTTGTTTCATAGTAAATAAATACATTTATTACATGTCACTAGTAATATACAGACTACAGAGCAGGATACAGTACTCTGTACCTTTTTCTTTTTCTCTTCATTTTTTTGCTTGAATGTGGCTGTCTAAAATGCTTTCTGACTTCAAACAGGCCACGCCCACTGATTTATTACACTGCCATACTATACTGATGCTATTATAAAACAACCATAAGGTTTTTCGGCTTGTCACAGGATCATAGGAGGTTACTAGGCTAATGGCCCCAGGGCCCTTACAAGCTTAGCCAAGTTAAACCCATGTTTCCAAGGGTGTCTGGTTCAAGCAGACACTAAAATCAGCACCTACTGCCCCTGTCCAAGAGGAACACAGGTGGAACCCCTGTGGTGAACTTCCGGTTACCCATCCAATCGTCCAAATTACACTTAAAAAGGGCCAACAAAGGGCTTTGTTTAACATTAATAGGAAAGCTTGTTCCCATGGTAAGTCAACCTCTGTGAGACAAATCAGTCCCTCCAGAAAGTTCTGTTGATGTCACATACCAGGTTAAGGTCCTCTGAGTGAGTGACCCATGCCATTTGACTTGGGAATGTGCAGCATTTTCATTACAAATGGGTCAGAGATTGCTCTATATGCAAGGCACAGGTTGCCTCTGAGCAGTCTGTATGACACAGGGTAAAGTGACAATGATTTCAGTCTGCCCACATAACAGATCTTGAAGACCCTGAATTTTCTTTGTAATGAACCTTTGTGCTCTCCAATTGCTGTTGACCTGTGTGCCTAGATCTCTCACCACTGACTGTGTGCTTAGGGTATTGCAATTGATGTGGTAGTTTGTAGGAACATCACCCTTGCCAAAGTGGATGATAATGCATTTTTTTGCATTAAGTTTAAGACCATGACTTTGGCACTAGCCATTAGTCTGCGTAAGACCTTCTTGCAAGAGACTGACATCGCTAGGGGTTTCAATTATTGCACAGTTTGCAGTCATCAGTAAACTTTGTCGGCCACAGTTCTTTAGTTTTAGCCTGTTTTTTGGAGAAGTAGATTCCAAACAGTAGAGGTCCCTGAACCGATGCCTAAGGAACACCACTGATTACAGGTCTGCTGGAGGAGGTGGAGTCCCTGTATCTGTCCGTTACTTCAAAATCTGAGGTTAATACAGGAATAGAAATGACACAAAACACCAAGGCTCAAACTTAACTTATTAATTTATTAAGCAAAACTTTTCTTAAAGTACAGTAAGGCTAAAACTAAATAAACAAAAACTAATAAATCATGTACTTACAAGCATATGCATAAACAAAATCATCTTTGCCACTGATAGGGAAACTTCAAATCCTATCCAGTGCAGCTATCTGTTCAGTCAAGGCAAGGCCGACACTGGCGAAATGTCTCTAAGCTCAGTTCAGGCTGGTGCTGTGATCAAATCCGGATGCTGATGATGATTTTCATCTTAGCCTTTGAGCTTTTATAGTCTTTTTTGAGTTGGCAGAATATTGTAGAAAGATCTGACATTACAGGCTCATCATGAGCTGATGGAATATTTTAGAAAATTACAGATCATTTCCTAAGTTGTAAACAAGTCTAGTAATGTCTGGTCCTGTGCCCTACTTCCCTTTTTCAGGGAACAGTTAGCTCACAATCTTGTGATATAGTTCCTCTTTGAAATCCCACATTCTGGTAAACATCTTTTAAGCTGATAAACAACTTATAGGTTAACAAAAGTTCAATGATACCAGTAATCAGTGAGCAAGGCCTGCTCTTAAGCATATTGTATTGTTTCAGTATTAGCAGCATATAGTGAGGTAGTGGCATATCAAGAACTAGCAATAATCAATCTGGCAATAATTAAACATACACAGTGATACGTGGCTCGAGGCATAGCAAAAACTGGTAGGCTGTGTGGATCCGTCACAGGCCACCCCTTGCATCGAGCAACGAACGCTGTGTATCCCTTATAATGGTTAAGACTGACAACATCAGTTTGTACCTTCTCATCACCTTACAATAAATGCAGCATGATATTATGCAAAATAACACAGAGATTATTGTGGTCAAAAGTAAAGGATGCAATAACAAATTAAACCACACTGAAGCCTTAGATGACCACATAAAAACATCATACCAATGTGAAACAGTTATATCCTGTATTTCATTTGCAATTTTTACAATGGTACCTTTATCCTTAATCATTTTAATCACTGTTTGATGCGCATCATTTAGTGTTTTATTTAACAGTTGCAACACTGTTTGTCCTTCCTGCTTAATCTGTTGAAAGTCCGGGTGGACTAGAGATGGCCACTTAAAAGTATGTAATGGTTCTATGCTAGCATTAAATGTGACGTCCATCCATCTAGTCAGTCTAATCAATTCTCCAGTACAAAAATCAATAATTGCATGGATATTACTTTTACAGTATGCTCCACTAGTTGTGATCATTCCATCACTCCAGGCTAATTAATGTTTTCCGTCTGAGTGATGCTCCAGGTTAAGGCAGGCTTCGGTGTCACTGCATATAAATGGTCTCCCAATTTCCAATAAAAGTCACAGTCAGCTGTCAAATTTGCAACATCTTCCCCTTCGAATAGAGGGACAGGATCAAGACAGTTATATGGCCCCTCTAAGTGTTGTCGTCGGAAAAGGTTGGCTCCTTCCCAAACAGTGGCAATAATCTATGGAGAGGAAAGTACAATGGTTGTTTAGCAGAATCAAGTAATACTAAAACAGTATCACCAGGTCCATCACAAATTACTGTCCCATGTTCATTTGGCTGATTGGGTGTGGTCACTATAACTTTCATTCCCAGCCATTTGCTTGGTTTAGTATCACAGTCTTGTAGTAGAATAACAGCATCTTGGTGCATACAAATTTCTACTAAAGGTTGTCCTTTCTGAATCATTTGTGTCTTGTTATCTAAATTGATAGCCTTCACTATCACTTCTCGTTCTGGCTCCATAATGTAAAACCTCCCAACTTTCACCTAATAGCCCTTTTTGCCCCAGTGCCAATTTTCTGGGAGAAAGAGTTTCCAGCCTGTCTCAACTAATGCCATATTTTGTGCTGGCACCCTTTGTTCAGTCAATGCACATAGCCAGAATCGAGTTTGATCAGTATTTGTCAGAAGAGGGTATATGGCATTCGATTCAGCTTTTCTATTTTCAAAACACAGCAGTTAGATCGAATGTCACTCATATGCATTTGCAAGGGAGTTCCTTGATGCTTTCGGGGTCTGTTATTCAGCTGACTCACAGCTAATTCTAGTACCTTTGCCCAGCCTCGCAATGTTCCATCATTCGTATTCTTTCGAATTTGTTCTTTAAGGAGCCCATTATACCTTTCAATTAAACCAGCAGCTTGGGGATGATATGGGATATGCAGTACCCATCGAACTCCATTTTCCTTTGCCCACTCTTGGACCTCTGCTCCGGTAAAGTGGCTGCCTTGGTCACTTTGGATTTCAGCAGGAATCCCATATGTCACACATAATTTATTCAATCCTTTTAACACTGCTTGCTGGTTTGCCTTTTTGCATGGGGATACCATTAGTAATCCTGAATAAGTGTCCACCATCGTTAGGCAGTATTGCTGGTTTTGATCCAGTGGTAAAGGACCAATAAAGTCTATTTGCCAGATTTGTGCTGGGCGGCTGCCTCTGTGAATGTGCCCGCATGCTTCTGCTTGCAGTTGCTTCTGTTTATTTCTTTGACAAATTTCACACTGTTTTATAACATCCGTAGTTATTTCCTTATTTAACTGCATACCATGCCTCCGGGCCCATTCTATCGTCGCATCTCTTCCCAAATGTCCACTCCGATCATGGGCCCATCTTGCCATACCGGCACTTTCGGCTTTCTCTTCAGTAACACGTACTGCGGCCATCTTATCTACCTGCTGGTTATGCCTCCTTTCATTTGTTACAAGTGATGCATGGGCATCTACATGTCCAACACTGATTTTGCATTGTTGAGCTTTTTCCCAAATCCGTTGCCAATCTTCTGAACCTCCCCACAGAGGTCTGCCATGGATCTTCCAATCCTGTTGCTGCCAGGCAGGTAACCAGGTCGTCAGCCCTTTATAAACTGCCCAGCTGTCAGTATAGATGTATGCTTCGTCCTCCGGTGATAAACTATCGATGACCAGGGCAACAGCTCGTAATTCTGCCTGATTATTTGAACCGCAGTACCTTCGTCAAATAACACAGTTTCTGTTCGTGGGCAATAAGCCACTGCAGTCCAGGTCCTACCATTTGATCCAATTTTGGCAGAACCATCAGTAAACCATGCAAATTTTTGTTTTTCTGCGTCTAAATTATCAAATGGTAATGCTTCAGTTATTGGAGACTGTGGGAGCTCATATCGCTGTTGTTCTATCGCATCAGCATCATCCAGAATTACCAGTCCAGCCAACTGTTGTTGTACCTGAGACACCCCAGGCACGATGTTGGCCCTTTCCTGTAAATACCACTTCCACTTTTGTACAGTCGAAGATTGTGCTATCAAGGTTTTCATTAAGGTATTGTCTCGTAACCACCCCTGGATTGGGTAGTCTATTTTAACTGTCACTGTTTGTTGTTTGGTTATCCCTTCTACATGAATCAATGCTGTGTACACCGCCAGTACATGCTGCTCAAGGGGGCTGTATCTCACCTGCGCTCCAGTTAGGGATTTGGACCAAAATCCCAAGGGTCTCTTTTTCCCAGTGTCATCCTTCTGCCACAGCCCCCAAGACATAATATTATTGGCAACTGTTACTTCAAGGACAAAGGTTGTTGTGGATCAACTGGGCCCAGCCCCACGCTCTGCTGTAGAGCCTTTTTTGCTTCTTCAAAAGCCGTTTGTTGCTTGGGACCCCATTGAAAATCACATTTTTCCTAGTTACATAGTGAATGGGTCGCAAAATCAGTCCAAGATGAGGTACAAATGCTCTCCAAAAGCCCATTGCTCCCAAAAGGCCTGTGCCTGTTGTTTCGTTTTGGGACTGCAATTTTCTGGATACTCTCCAGTGCTGCTGCAGGAATTTCCCTTTTCGCTCCGTTCCAAATCATACCAAGGAATTTTACTGATGTCCCTTGTTGTGTTTTATTCTCATTTATAGCCCACCCTCTGTTCTGAAGGTGCTGCACTACAGTCTTTAATGCAGTCTCCACCTCAGATTTTTCTCCAGTAATCATTATGTCATCAATGTAATGAAAAATAGTCACTTTGTCTAGCTGTAACTTGGCTAGGTCTCTAGCCACTAGTCCATGACACAGGGTAGGGCTGTGCAGATATCCTTGAGGTAACACTTGGAAGGTATACTGCCTCCCCTCCCAGGTAAAAGCAAACTGGGCTCTGCTTTCTTCTGCTATCGGAATGGAGAAGAAGGCATTTGCCAAGTCCAAAACTGCATGATATGGTCCAGCAGAGGAAGACAATCTTTCCACGATCGTAACAATGTCTGGAACAGCTGCCGCTAAGGGTGGGGCCACCTTGTTCAGACCTCGATAATCTACAGTCATTCGCCATGATCCATCAGGTTTCCTTACTAGCCACACCGGACTGTTGAATGGACTCACTGTTGGCTCAACTATGCCAACCCGAAGCAGTTCTTGGATCGTCTCAGTAATTTCAGCGTGCCCACCTGGGATACGATATTGTTTGATGTTCACTATTGTTTTAGGCGTGGGAATACAAAGCGGTTCCCACTTAGCATTGCCTCGAACTACAGCCTTAACTGCGTTGACTGAACAATGCCGCACTCCAAACCTAAATGGCCCTACAGTGGTTTCCAAAGTTCTACCCTTTAACACATCTATTCCTAAAATGTGTTCAGGTACTGGAGCTATCACTGCTTCAATGTAAATAGGAATACCATCCCCAAAAGCTATCTTAATCTTGGTTTTGGTACCTAGTGTCTTTGCCCCTCCATAACCATCAATTTCTACATATTGTCCACGAAATCTACGGGGGTTGCCTGCAAAAATGGTTACTTCTGATCCTGTGTCTACCAGAGCCATCACATGTTGTGGCCCTCCCTCCAAAAATGGTAAGGGTGCGTAAGGCGTCGGTCCCCAGGTGTAATTGCTCTTACTGTACCCCTAGCTACTGGGGACCCGCCTACTAGTCAATTTGTCTCTGTTTTTTCGACCGGGTTCTCCATTCCTTCCCTCCCCAGTCTCTCGTCATTAAATTCCCCTTTTGCCACTGTGCTAGCTCCTCATCAGTAGGGATGTCAGGATATAATTGATTCCATCCTACCTTCCCTTCAGTGGTACTCCTGGTTGGACTTTTGTAGGGGTTTGCTTTTTACTTTCAGAACTTGAACCTTTTTCTTTTGTTTCTGCTTCCACTTTTTATATAATTCTTCAGTAGCTATCCCATCTATTTCCGCAGCTCCAACCCCCACCTCAACAGATCCAGTAACATTTGCTTTCTCGTAACCTTTTCTCCAGATTTATCTTTTGATTTCTCCGCATTTGCCTTTCTAGCTCTTCTCTGTTCTTTTCTTCCACTAATTCTGCCATTTGATTTAGAGTGGCTATTACGTCCCATATCTGCTGACCTACACCACCTGCCAGGGCAGCCATCAGCTGCCCCTTCCACCACTGTGGTGCATTTTGATTAATTTGCTCCTCATATTACTAGTCATAATTTGTGCATCTGGCCCTCTCGGAAGCACCAATACACCATCCCTCAATTCCATTGAGTAAACGGCAGCCAACATAGCCATTTCTCTTAACTGCTGTATGGCCTCTGCTATTGTTTTCCAAGGCTTATGTTCATCAGCTACTGCTGTAGCATCTGGCCAAGTAGCGCGGAAAGCCGAGGCTAACCACACCACCAGTGTATTCACCTGGGAATCACCATGATCTATATTGTTTACTATTTGCTTTAGACGTGGGTGAAACACCAGACATGCACACTGGTGCATCTCTTCAGCATTTAGAGACACCGCTTCTCCCCCTGTGTCCCAAACCCGAAGAAACCACGCCAAAACAGTTTCCCCTGGCCTTTGCTTATAGATTTGGATTATATTCAATAATTCAGCTTGCGTATAACTCCGCACCTCCACCCATTGTTGTGGTGCTGCCCCTCCAGTCCACTGTCCCTTTTTCTCAATAACTGGGCGCGCCTCCACTGACGGAGGATTTACTATTTCAAAATCACTATCACCCTCATCTGTTGAGGGAAATCACCTTCCCACTTCTCAGGATCAAACTCTGCCTTACACAGCAAAGCACGAACCCGAGGCCTTGAGGGTGGATGGCGTTGTCTTCTCCCATTTCGTTGTCTACGCTGTTGTATTATCCGAGTAGCTAAAGTCACTGAATTAGATTTCCAGTGCTCAGCTTCCTCGCGTACTTTAACAAGTGCCATGTTTGCCTTCTCCAAGGCATCTCTATCTAATCTATGTGTGTGTGTGAGTTCTTTACATCGCTCTTCTAATTCTGAAACTTTTTCTTTTAGTGAGTCTACATCTCTGTCTAATTCCTGAATTGCTTCAAAGAACAGCCATCCGGCTGCCCCTACCCCTCCTTCACCTTTTTCCCTTATCATCCAATTTTAACCCTTCTAAAGCTCTAGCTAGGCTATCAGGATCTGCCTTAGGTCTTTCCTGCAGGGGTTTTGGAGAAGGAGGAGGAGAAACTTGACTCAATACCTTAGCAAGAGGATCCCACTTCCCAAATAATGCTGTCAAAGTAGCATCAACACCCAACTTATTTGGGGTGCTTAATGCAACATCCTTCTTACCTATACCTAGGTGTTTTAAAGGAAAAACATTGGTTGTTGTTGTGACATCTCTACTGCAAACCCCAGATCCTGCCGACTACGCCAAGTGTATCTGTCCGTTACTTCAAAATCTGAGGTTAATACAGGAATAGAAATGACACAAAACACCAAGGCTCAAACTTAACTTATTAATTTATTAAGCAAAACTTTTCTTAAAGTACAGTAAGGCTAAAACTAAATAAACAAAAACTAATAAATCATGTACTTACAAGCATATGCATAAACAAAATCATCTTTGCCACTGATGGGAAACTTCAAATCCTATCCAGTGCAGCTATCTGTTCAGTCAAGGCAAGGCCGACACTGGCGAAATGTCTCTAAGCTCAGTTCAGGCTGGTGCTGTGATCAAATCCGGATGCTGATGATGATTTTCATCTTAGCCTTTGAGCTTTTATAGTCTTTTTGAGTTGGCAGAATATTGTAGAAAGATCTGACATTACAGGCTCATCATGAGCTGATGGAATATTTTAGAAAATTACAGATCATTTCCTAAGTTGTAAACAAGTCTAGTAATGTCTGGTCCTGTGCCCTACTTCCCTTTTTCAGGGAACAGTTAGCTCACAATCTTGTGATATAGTTCCTCTTTGAAATCCCCACATTCTGGTAAACATCTTTTAAGCTGATAAACAACTTATAGGTTAACAAAAGTTCAATGATACCAGTAATCAGTGAGCAAGGCCTGCTCTTAAGCATATTGTATTGTTTCAGTATTAGCAGCATATAGTGAGGTAGTGGCATATCAAGAACTAGCAATAATCAATCTGGCAATAATTAAACATACACAGTGATACGTGGCTCGAGGCATAGCAAAAACTGGTAGGCTGTGTGGATCCGTCACAGTCCCATATTTTGACCGTATGAGTTTTATCAGTCAGCCTGACAATATATGGGTTGATACCCAGCTGGGTGAGGTTATCAATAATGCCTGAGTGGGGGAATTGTGTCATAGGCCTTGGCTAAGTCTAGGTAGGCTGTATGCACAGATTTTTTCCTCATTTAGGGCTTTGGTGAGTGTCTCAAAGAAGTCCACCAAATTTAATAGGCATGATCTCCCCTTGACAAAGCCAAACTGGGTGGGCTCGAGTGTTTGGAGATTTCATATATCTTTGCTAATAAGGTCCATGATGATTCCTTCCATGGCCTTGCAGATGAGGCTGGTCAGACTAATGGGTCTATAGTTCCTGGGTCCGTGGATGCACCCCTTTTGTGCAAAGGGATGATGGTAGCTGTTTTCCATTCTGATGGGATGAAGCCAGTGCTTAGGCTGTGATTGAAAACCATGCCCAATGGTGATGCTAATTCCTGTTTTAACCCATGTAGAACATAGCCTGGCATGTTGTCTGGTCCCATACAGGCTGTGTTTTTGGCCTTGGAGAGGGCGTTTAAGACCTGCTCCTTGGAGATACTAGGTGGGAGACATGTGTTAGGGATGCTTTCAGGTATATGTGGCAGGGACAGGGAAGTCAAGTTTTCACTGAACCTGTCAGCCAACAGGTTTGCTATATCCACAGGTTCTGTATATGTAGTACCATTAACTACAAGTTCAGTGCAAATCTGGGCCTTACGTTTGAGGTTACAGATGTAACTAAAGAATGCTTTGTGGTTATCCTTAGTTAGGGAAACTAATTTGGATTCATAGTTAGCTTTGAAGGACTTCACTAGGGGGTCTTATTTGCTTGTTTAAGTTGAGGAGGGAGCGTTTCCAGTGCTGAGACTGTTCCTTCCTACTCTTAGACAGCAATTTCTTTTTCCTATTGTATAGCCTATTAACGGCAGTTGTCCACCAGGCAGGTTTGCTTTTCCTTGAAGATCTTGCTTTGGTTCTATTAGATATGGCAGAGTAAATACAGTTGTACAGGTGCTCGTATAAAGCACAAATGTATAACTCAGCATAGGTGTCTGTTCCATCAGTGGGGGGAGGGGCTGTGAAGCTATTTATGCTGTCATGTAAGAGGATGTAATTGGCCTTGGAGAAGTTTTTTAGTCTAGTCGTTGCTAAGTGGGAGGGGTCTTGTGTTATAGTTACTTCTAGCAAGACTGGTTTGTGGTCAGATCTCACCAGGATGGCCACACACTGGGGGTGGTGCAGTGGTCCCCCATGTTGGTGAGCACCAGAATCAGGATGTTTGAGCCCCTTGTGGGTGTATCAACCAGCTGGTGCAGGGCACTGGAGTTAATGAAGTCCAGGAACCTTTCAGCAAGTGAGTTAGAACACACCTAATGTACCCAGTCAATGGATGGGTGATTAAAGTAAACCAAACCCAGGGTGTTTGGTTGTATCTTGAGTGACTTAAGTAGATCCAAGTAGGCTGAGTGGATGTCCTGATTCATAGAGGGGGTCTTATAGCTGGCAATGACCTGAAGTGGGGTCTTACCCACAGTCAACTGCACCTGAAGTAATTCAAGGGAATCATGCTGTTTAACCAATCAAGAGATGTATTTATCTTTAATGAATATTGATACACCACCTCCTTTAGAAGGAGTGCAGGAAGAAATGGGAGACAGATAAGACTGACCAGGCTAGAAGGACTACTGGTTGGCTAACAAAGAAGTTAAGAAAAAAGTTGAAATAGCAAAGAATAGGCACTGGAGGCACTCTACCAACTTCTGGAAAAGTGACTCAGTAAGGGGCACAAAGAAACTATATCAGGTTGCAAGGCAAAGACAAAAAGATAAAGAAGATAGACACCCTTCATAAGGGAGGCCAGCAACAACCTGCTCACCAGTCCACAGGACATCAAAGGAAGATGGAAGGAGTATTTCCGGCAGCTTCTGAATGAAGAAAACCCCACAGAAGCCATACTGCCCCCAGAAACAGCTTACAATGAGAGAAGAAGAGGAGTCAACCTTAGCAAAAGTAAGAGCAGCACTAAGGAAGATGAAGTCAGGGAAAGCAGCAGGCTCAGATGAGGTCACAGTAGATATGATAAAGATGCTGGGTGAGATGGGGAAAAATGGCTCCTAAAGGTACTAATAGCAGTGTGGAGAGAAAGGTGTATCCCAGATGACTGGAGAACAAGCATATTCGTGCCAGTATACAGGAACAAAGGGGACATCCACAACTGTGGGTAGTAAAGAGGGACCAAACTCCTACCACATTGCATGAAAGATCTGGACAGGGTGATTGATAAATGGATTCACAGAGTAGTAGAATGTAAGATGGGAGATGAGCAGTTTGGATTCAGATCAGGATGCAGCCCAATTGACCCAATGTTTGCACTGAGACAGACACTTGAGAAGACGGTAGAGATGAGGAGAGAGTCCAACTGGACATTCCTAGACTTGGAGAATGTATATGACAAGGACCCAAAAAAGATAATCTGGGCAATACTGCGGTGGTTTGAAGTCCCGGAAACACTGGTAGAATTAGTGCAGGGTATGTACAAGGACACAATGACTCAAGTACGAACAGTATTCGGCCTCACAGAGGGGTTCCCAGTGGGAGTGAGTGTGCATCAGGGTTCAGCTCTGAGCCCACTGCTGTTCATACTGGTGATGGACTACATTAGCAAACAGGTTGGAGGGGACAGATCAACAAAGTTGTTGTGTGCAGACAATGTGGCAGTACAGGCAGACTCTCAGCTACAATTTCAGCAAAGGATACAAGAATGGAATGAAAGTCTGAAGGCACATGGGATGTAACTAAGGACAGATAAGATGGTGGTAATGGCAGCAAACTGGGGAAATCAGAAGAAGCTGAGAATAGAGATACAAGGAAAGATAGTGGAACAGGTAAACAGCTACAAGTATCTGGGAGGGGAGGTTGAGGAGAAGGGTAGTTTGAATGAAGAGGTCAAAGCTAGAATCAGAGGGGCTGCAGCCAACTGGTATAGAGTATCAGGTGTAGTCTATGACAGAAGAATGCCAAAGAAGCTGAAAAGTAAGGTGTAGAAAACAGTGGTGTAACCAGTACTACTGTATGGTACAGAAACCTGGGCACTAAAGGCAGAACAACTGAAGAAGCTAGATGTGATGGAAATGAAGTGCCTGAGAAAGGTGGTAGGATGCACACTGTGGGACAGATGAAGAAATGAGGACATAAGAGCAGAAGCCAAAGTAGCTACAATTGCAGAAAAGATCAAACAGAACAGATTACGATGGTTTGGACACGTGTAGAAAAGCAGAAGACAATCTGGTGAGAAAGATTTGGGACAGACAGGAAGATGGTAAGAGGAAGGGAGGATGTCCACAAAGAGGTGGAGGGATTATGTGAAAGAAGATCTGCGACAGTCAGGCATAAGTGCTGAAAAGTGCTGAAGAAGGCAGGAGTGTGGCACTGAATCGAGAGAGCTGGCAACAGTTAACATGATACCCCGACCCCATGTACAAAAAAAAAGGGGGCTGATGATGAATGGTGATGACCTCCTTTAGTTTTCATGCCTTCAGTTTGTGGTCTGAATGTGTAGAAGGAAATGTAACCTGGTATAGCTGGGGTTCTCTCTGCAGCCTTAAACCAGGTCTCAGTAACTGCACAAATGTAATGTCCAAGTTCTTATGACTGCATGCATAATTCACTCATCTTTGATTCCAGCTCTACATACTGAACCCTACATGAATTATTCCCAAATCTCAGTATGCTAATTCTATTGCCTGCTTATCCATCTTGTTACAGATGCTGTTATCTTCTTCACTGAACACAGTTTTGATTCGGGTCATCTGCTGAATTACATGTAAAGGTAATGAGGAGGATCAACCCTATCAGAGTTATATATCTTTCCATGTGGCTGACCTTCCTTCCCTCCTTAAATGTCACCCATTTTTAGCTGTATGCTAACCAATTTTTCTTTTCATTTCTTTATTGGTTTCACTTGGGTTGATAAAACACTAGCCAACCATCAATCAGTATCAGCTTCCCAAGATTTTACTTATTATTTGTTTTTACTGGCAGTGAAATGAACCACAAGGGCCTGGTCAGACACAATATTATATGAAATAACAAGTATAATAACAATATACTAATAGGTAACATCACAGAATAACACAATACCAAAAATGCATAAATTAGCAATAATTCATGACTCGGTATAAGTAATGCAAAGCCCAAGTGATTAAGTGGGAATACTGCATTACCCACACAAAGGAGTGGTTTATTGCAATTTTACAATACATTAAAGGGGGAAAAGTCTCACATTTTCTAAATAATGTCATTGTATAAAAGGAATTTACTGCTCTTTTGCTAGCTTTTGGTAATCTGGGGTATCCAAAATATGTATTGGGCAGCCTCAGCCTATACATGCCAATGGTAGAGTACACCGCTAGCTCTAACATTTTTTCTTTCTTTTTTCTAGTTACATTTTTGGTAGAATGTCCACGTTTACATCATACTTTTGGACTGTTCTTTATAAAAGAGATGGTTTTCTTGCAAATCACTCAGGACTGAAGCCACTAAATAATGACTAACATCTCCATTTTACAAAGAGGATGTTGCAAGGTATACAAGGAAGCTGAATGTATAGTGCATGCAAACCTGTGATTTTTTTTTTAATATATTGTTTGCTAGCTTTTGGTAATCTGGGGTATACAAAATATTTATTGGGCAGCCTCAGCCTATACATGCCAATGGTACAGTACACAGCTATCTGTAACATTTTTCTTTCTTTTTTCTAGTTACATTTTTGGTAGAATGTCCACACGTTTACATCATATTTTTGGACTGTTCTTCATAAAAGATATGGTTTTCTTGCAAATCACTCAGGACTGAAGCCACTAAATAATGACCAACATCTCCATTTTACAAGGAGGATGTTGCAAGGTATACAAGGAAGCTGAATGTATGGTGCATGTAAACCTGTGATTTTTTTTTTTTTGTTTTTTTTTTAATATATTGTTTAAATATGTTACTGCGGTGGTGGTGCTGCGGTAGCTTTGTCACCTCACAGTAAGATGTTGTCCTGTTCGATTCTCAGAGCGTCTTCTGTGTGGAGACATGCGTGAATGGGCGTGCCTTCGTTGAAGGTTGTGCATCAGGGCTGGCAACTCAGCATGTAAAAATCCACTGCCAATCATTAGCGGACTGGAGTTCCGCTGTGGCGACCCCTAACCAGGAAAAGCCGAAAGACGCAACAACGTTGTTTTAAATATGTTATTGCATTTAATAAAAAAAATTTTTCACTGGTTACAGAGAAGAGGACAAGGCAGCTGTAATGATTTCTTAACAATTTTTCTAATAATTACAGCTGCTCTTACTTCAGTTTGTTTTTTTCCACTTTACAGAGATGCATCTACAGTAGTTATACAAATCTACAGTGATTCACAAGAAAATCAAAAAAAAATTAAAATGGAACAGCAAATATATAAGGAAAATCATGGATGTTTTACAAATCTATGGACATCTGAGATTACCAGTACAACACAACATACTGCCGGAAGGCATACCTGTCAGCTCTCCAGAATTTTGCAGCTCATCCCTTTTTACACACACACACACACACATATATATATATATAGATAGATATATAGATATAGATATTATCCTACCACTGTATTTTACACCCATGTGTTCAAGACAAAAAGTTACAAGTAGTTGATTCCAATTTAAAGTAAAAAATAAGTAACAAAACTCACACATTTATGGCAACTTTGACAATTTTGTGAAGCTTTTGAGAATGGATAGTGACCTGGTTTCAGAAGATACTTTGTACCAGGTTTAAAGTCATAGAATTGAAAACAAGAACTATCAAGGTTTCTCAAGTTTTTGTGGGTAGATTTTAATGTTTCTGCCGATTGCTTTCTCTTTCATGATTCAGCCCAGTTATTTGCAGTGGTCTAAGTTTAAATGTTTTTATATTAAAGCACTAATTAGAAGTTTAACTGGTAAATACATTGTTTCTATCAGTGTCATGTATTTGAGCTAACTGCATGTTGTTTTATAACTTCTTAGATAACCCTACAAAGTACAAGCAAATGTGGGTAATACTATATCTTTTTTGAAGGAGTCTCTAGCTTCCCTTGAGAGGAAAGTTGACAATTTAGTTGTAAACTACCAAAGTAACCATGACTTTAGATGCAGGTTTCCTTATGTAATTCAGTGATGAGTCCAACCATATACGTAAGTATTTATGGGCCTTGACTACCTCTAACTTAACCCTGTCAGATGCTGTGATGCATCTTAAATTAAATGTGTACACGTAATAGCATTGAATTATTAAAACTGACATTAAAACCATCAAATCTGTCCAGCTAAAAGCAAATGTGTTTAAGACTAGTAAGCACTGTTTTTTTAAACAAGAAGCATATTTATTACATATATGACATATGGTATCTTACATTTATATAAACAAAAGCAAACCATCCTGACACAATTTTAGTTACAAACATTATACATTACAAACCACACTAACAATTCTCATTGCAAACATCACTTATAATCCATCTAGTTGTTGTCAGTTAAACATTATACAGCTCATTCAAATCCTGCCTTCTTTTAAACATTGCTCCTACCCTGCATGTATTGTTCCCACAATTCCCATTTTTCCAATGTAATTTGCTCCTTGTCTTTTCTAAACATCCCAATTCCAGATGTTTTAGCTCTTTTACTATATTTACTACTTCAAAAGTTGGTTTAGACTTTGATTTCCATTTTCTAGTAATTGTTTTTTTGGCAGCCACTATAATTAGATTCAGCAAGGCCTTACTATGTCTAGGCAATTCCAATTCTGTATCATAGCTCAAAAAATTATTTCTTAGTCATACCAATTTGCTCACCCAGTATCTCTGACAAAGCAGTCTGCTGGGAATCTTTAAAATCTGCTATCTCAGTACACACACAGAAAATATGTTCCCATTTACCTCTTTCAAAACACCTCCAACATTTGCTGTCTACCTTAGGAAAAATTCTTTGGAGCCTATTTGGGGTATAAAAATACCTATGTAAACACTTCCAAGCAAAGATCCTAAATCTTCTAGACTTTGCTGCATATTTCAGAGAAATACATATATATTCCCCCATTGTTTCTTTGTGAATTGCTTATCCAATTTCTCTTCCCAATCATTTTTAACCTCCTCTGATTAATTCTTATAGTTATCATGCAATATTTTATATGCTCTATTAATTATTCCTTTTTAATGGCAGATTCTGCTCTAGATTCTACTTAAAACTCTACCAGTGCTGGTGTTCCATTTTGGACTCCCCCATTTCTTTCTCTTTGCCTATACTCTGGTATGAATACTTGATAGGGAAGGCAATATCTAACCTCTAGTCCAAATAAATTCTTGCTGTCTTCCCATTCTATTACCTTTCCCTCTCAAGTTATTTGCTCCAATACCTTGCTTCCTTTGCTAGTTTTCTCCAATAAAATTCCAGACCTCTCTTGGCTATTGTCTGTATCCCTAAGTACAGTCATCCCTATTGGCAAAATCTCCTTTCTCCATCCCCATGTTGGCTTAGTTCTCAGAAAACTTTCTGCTACTTTATGAATATAATATTCTGTATCATTATCGTTATTCTCTTTAAAGGTCTTCATCCAAAATTCCAGTCTCTCCTGGTTTCTTAAGCTTCCTGTCTGTTTCATCATCATCACTTTCCACTTTGAATTATAATTTTCTGCTTGTGCTATGTATAGGTGCCCTAACTGTGTTGCTGTAAAATACCCCTTCAAATCAGGTAATCCTATTCCGGCTAATCCCACTTGACTCTTGCCACCTTCCCCTCCCAGATAAAATCCTTCACCTCTATTAATTGCTATCTACGTGGGAAGATAGGTGGAGGCTGCCAGCCTAGCTATATAGAATTTTGTAGATAGTTCTATCATTTGTAAATATTAATGTAAGCCACAGGCTTGTTCTCTTAAATATGAAAAGACTGTAGTGGATGCAGAACTGCAAAAATGTAACAACAGTGCACTCTGCCATAACAAAGCTGATAAGTCAAGCATGGTGAAATTCTTTGATCTAAAATTTGTAGCTGATATGTCTGGATGAAGGAATTCTACCTATTGTTTTGAGGCCAAAGTTAATGGCTAGAATTTGCATGTATAATTTCTTTTATTGCTTTGGCTCCTGACCAGCAGCAAGATCAAAGGGGGGCATTAACCTCTGAGAGTCTGCTAGCCTGGGGACCAGAAAGAAATGATGTAATCTGAAATGAATCAGTGGTACTGTGTTATCAATTTAAGGACAGAAAGAATGAGAGCATTAGAGCATTTCTCTTTAGAAATCCAACATCACCAGCACTGCCTGTGACTATATGTACGTAGGATCTTAGACTTTAGTGTTTCTCTTAGAAATAGCTAGGAAATAGGAAGATTAGACTAAGTGTTTTCTGTGTTGATGTCAGAACTTTTCTATGGTATTATTTTAAGTATTTCTCTGTGATTTCTGAACTCTTGGCTAACACTATGTAGTAAGAAGTATTGTCGCGTGTTTTTATTCTTTATTTTTAAACCTTTCAACTGTGGCTGTTTTGTGTAAAGATAATTTAAACTCTAAGAGTACATTGCATGTATATAGTGATACTGTACCAAGCCACTCCAGATAAGTCTTGACTGTTCCTTCCCACTTTCCATTTGGATAATAATATTACACAGTAATAATTGGACACCTTTTCAAGGGCCTTTGTGTTGCTGATAAATATTAGCTGGGTGGTGTCAGTGATTTCTACCATATAGTCTGGGTAAAAGGGGCAGCTGGAGAACCTGTGCCAGCCTTCCCCAGGAGTGTCTGCATGGCTGTATAAACTCTCATCTCAAAGTTTATGTGTGTGTGTGTGTGAGCTACTTGGGAAGGGACACAAAGCACTGGTATGGACAGAGAGGGTGCTGGAGGTTTTAGCTTGCCCACTAGGCTGAGATCTGGGCCCTATAGCTGTGTCAGTAGGGAGTGTATTGGGGACCTGGAAAGAAAGGGAGAAACCAGCCCCAAACTGACTGTGATCTCAGTGTGTTCTTAAGTGAAATTGTACTTTACTGTGTGTGTATTTATTATCCTTTCCCTATATGGATGCCCCTCACTGGTGTTGGTGGTGAGGATTGAGGCTCCTTGATTGCTGGGCCAGTGCTCGGGCATCACATATTAATTGGTGGCAATGGTGGGATATCCACACCACATATTAATTGGTTGGCAAATACTAATTGGCTTGTAGTGGTGTGGGTAGAGTGAATTCCTGTACATTGTGTACAGTGATCACTGAAGGTGTTTTGTACTCTAAATAAGCCATGCAGTGAATACTCAAGAGTTCAGATAACAATTGTTTTATTTCTTTTGTTAGCTTAGTTAGTCAGGGAGAGGAGGAGTACGGAAAGCTGACAAGGAGCCAGCTGGCTGAAATGTGCCAGGCTAGGGGACTGGTGCACTGAAACCTGGCTAAGGTGGACATGATTGCAGCTTTGGTCATAGCTGCATCAGAAAATAGCAACCATGAGGACAATCAGACTGGCAGTGGAGACATACCACACTCAGACAATGGGCAACTCAACCTTTCTGCAGAGGACTTAAAAATCCATCTGGAGCTAAAGAGACTGGAGTTGGAAGCCAGGCATTTGGAAATAGAAACTGCAATGGTTGCAGGCTGAGGAGAATGAGAAACTGCTATGCCTGGAAGCTGAGGAAAAGGAGAGGCAGAGGCAACATGAGAAGGAGCTGCTGACTCTTCGCCAGACTCATGGAGGTAATGGGGAAGGGAGTAACTGGACCCTAGAAGCACAAAAAGGTCAGTTAATTTCTTCCGCAGTTTAAAGAGGGGGATAATTTTGATAGTTTCATTCATATGTTTGACAGGGTATGTAAACAGTATGATTTTGACAAAAGGCTCTGGGTACAGTTCCTGACCCCCTTACTCCATGGTAAATCTGTAACTGTGTTGCCTAAACTTGCTGACTGTGAAAATTTTGATTATAGTGCTGTTAAAAATCACTTGTTAGAATGTTTTAAGCTAACACCTGAAATGTTTAGGAAAAAGTTTCATGAGCATAGACACAAGGCAGATGAAAGTGTGTTTGAATATGTTGCTGAACTGAGCACTTATTTTTATAGGTGGGTGAGTGGATGTCAGGTCACCACTTCTGAAGGGCTGGCAGACCTTTTGGTGAGGGAACAAGCCTGTAGCACTATGCCTGAGGACATGAGGATCTGGTTAGCTGACAGACAATGTGCTACTTAAGATGAGTTGGGGAAGAAGGGAGACCTATACCTAGCAAGCAGGGCATCCCTGAAAAAAAAGGGACCACCAGTACTGCTCATGGGTCTAAGGGAACCCATGGTGGGCAGCACAGACTGCCCCAACAGAATCTGCCAGTAGTAGGGGAAGTCCAGGTACATGTCCAGGACCTAGGGCTAAATGTTTTGAAAGCAAACAGTGGGGCCATGTGGTATAAAGATGTCCACGGAGGCAAGGTGGGGAACAAAAGGTGAGAGAGCCAGTAAGTGGGGAATAGAAAATGCCAATAGTAGGTTGTCTTGAGACAAACAGGGTACTGAACTACCATCATGCAAATGTCCTGCTAGGGAAGGATTTGGATGAGGCAGTACCATGTGCTTATGCAGTTACACGCAGTCAGGCTAGGAGACAAGCATGTGGGTCTGGTAGCCTGTGGGAGTCCCAGACAGACTGCATACTTGCAGCCAGGACTGGTGAGGTGGTTACTTCAGGGAGGAAGCTATGCTGTAGCAGTGAGACTGAAGGTGAGCCACAGCTGCTTGTGGGTACTGATGTTCCCTTGGACAAAGTGACTGCAAAGGTAGAGGTGAGTAGTAGTACCCAGGCTGAAAGTGAGGCACCACTGTCTGAGGATGCCAAACGTCCTGTGGAAGGGGAGCTGAGAAGGGTTACAAAGAGACAGTTGAGACAGGCTCAGCTCTCAGACTGTAAATTGCAAGGCTTGAGGCAGGTAGCTAGTAAGGCACCTGATTTTCTAGGGAAGGAGGAATCTGTATACTGGGACAAAGGGTTACTGTATTAAGAGTGGACCCCTGAGGGAGGGCTAGAAGGTGAGAGGGTACAGCAGTTGGTACTGCCTAGAGCCTACCATCTGGTGCTTCTAGCCATAGACCATGATATTCTTTATGCAGGTCATATGGACATAAAACATACAAAGAGATGTATAATGCAGAACTTCTATTAGTCTGGAATTTCCAGAAATGTAACAGGGTACTGCAGAACCTGTGAGCAGTGCCAAAAGGTAGACAAGGCAGGACACAAGGTAAGAGCTCCCTTTGATGCCTTTGCCTGTGATTGAGGAGCCATTTCAGAGGGTATCTATGGATATTGTGGGGTGTCTGAGTACTCCAAGTTCCACAGGGAAAAAGTATAACCTAGTGGTTATGGATTATGCTACACGATACACTGAGGCCATGGCTTTCTCCTCCATTGAAGCAGAAAAGGTGCAAATGCTTTGTTAGAGATTTTCAGCAGGATAGGTTTCCCAAAAGAAATACTGACTGACAGAGGTGCCAATTTCCTGTCAGACCTGCTGGCTTGTCTGTGGAAGTACAGTGGGGTGAAGCACCTGAAGACCATCCCCTACCAACCCCAGACTAATGGTCTTGTTGAGAGGTTAAACTCTACAATCAAGTCCATGCTATGGGCAGTTGCAGACCAGTTTAAGGGGGAGTGGGACAAATATCTGCCCCATATGTTTGCTTACAAAGAGGTTCCCCAGGAATCCACAGGTTTTCACCTTTTGAGTTGCTGTACGGGCAGAGGGTGAGGGGCCCTCTAGATTTAATTAGTGATGAGTGGGAAGGTGAGTGTGAACCTCATAAGGAGTCTGTTGTGGCATATGTCCTAAACCTCAGGACAAGGTTCAGGGAACTCATTGGCTTGGCCCAGGAGAACCTGGCAGAAGCCCAACAAAAGAAAAAGGTGTGGTATGACAGAAATGCTGAAGCTAGAGAGTATGCTGTGGGGCAGCAGGTAATGTTCTCATTCCTGTCAGACACAACAAGCTGTAAGCAGCTTGGTAGGGACCCTACAAGATGGTAAGAAAGGTAAGTGATGTAAAGTACATGATGGAACTGCTACGCAGGAAGCAAGGGCACAAACTGTACCATGTTAATGTGATGAAACCTTACCATGATAGGGAGGCCCTTGTGCTGAGCATTTGCAGTGGATTGCAGTTAAGTCTGAGGGAGACCTGGTGACTGATCTCCTCTTTGAGGCTCGGACTGACACCTCAGTGGAAGGGGTAGCAATGTTCCAGCAACTATCTCCTACCCAGGTTCAAGAAATCCGATCAGTGTTACAGGAGTTTGGGGACATGTTCACTAGGAAACCAGGTTGCACCCACCTGGTGCAGCAACAGGTGGATACAGGATCCCAAAGGCCTATTAGGCAGGCCCCTTATATGGTGCCTGAGAGAGTCCAACAGACTCTGAGGGAGGCGATACAGGAGATGTTGGAACTAGGGGTGATTCAGGAGTCCAACAGTCTCTAGGTCTCCCCAGTGGTGCTGGGGCCAAAGAAAGATGGCAGCACCAGGTTCTGTGTGGACTACAGGAAATTAAATAGTCATACAGAGAGAGCTGCTTACCTCATGCCTAGGACAAAATGAGGCCCTAGAGCAGCTGGGTGGGCTAAGTATCTTACAACTATTGATCTTACCAAGGGTTAACTGGCAGGTGCCCTTGACTCCCAGTGCTAGAGAGAAGTCAGCCTTTTGGCTTGTACGAGTTCACAAAGATGCCCTTTGGCTGGTAGATCATATCTTAGCAGGAGTAGGAGGGGTTGCCCTTACTTACCTAGCTGATATTGCCATCTACAGCTATTCCTGGCAAGAGCACTTTCAACATGTCAGGGAGGTGCTGGGTAGACTACAGAGGGCAGGGTTGACCATTAAGCCGAGCAAATGTCAGGTGGGTATGGCAGAGGTCTCCTACCTGGGACATAGCATGGGGCAGAGTAAGATCAGGCCAGAATCTGCCAAAGTAGAACCTATTCAGGTATGGCCTGCGCCTGTTACCAAAAAGTGGGTGAGGGCATTCTTAGGGACAGCAGGGTACTACAGAAAGTTCATCCCTAGTTACAGTACCATAGCTGCTCCCCTCACAGACCTGACAAGGAAGAACAGGCCAGATAAAGTAGTGTGGACAACAGCACGTGAGCAGGCATTCCAGAAGCTTAAAGAAGCTTTGGGAGGACCCCATGTGTCAGCCAGTCCAGATTACAGCAAATAATTTATTGTGCAGGTGGATGCTTCAAACCATGGGGTGGAGACTGTACTTAGGCATATTTCTTCAGGGGGAGAAGAGAACCCAGTGGTTTATCTCAATCATAGGCTCCAACCCAGGGAGGAATGCTATGCAGCTGTAGAAAAGGAACGTCTAGCCATAGTGTGGGCACTGCAGAAACTTCATCCTTATCTGTATGGAAGAAAATTCACTGTAGTGACAGATCACAACCCCTTAACATGGTTACATAGATTCAGCCAGCAAAATGCCAAGTTGCTAAGATGGAGCCTATGGTTGCAAGCATATATGTCAGTGTAGCACCACAGTGGGATTAGCAACAAGACAGGGAATGGGGTAAGGTATACTAAGATAGACCTAACCCTCTCAAGCAATGTTTCTCAAGGGTCACTTGAAAAACTAGCTTGAGTTGCCGGGGGGGGGGATGTGTAAAGATAGGTGAAGGCTGCCAGCCAGCTAGATAGAACTTTGTAGATAATTCTGTCATTTGTAAATATTAATGTAAGCCACAGGCTTGTTCTCTTAAATATGAAAAGACTGTATTGGATGTGGAACTGCAAAAATGTAACAACAGTGCACTCTGCCCTAACAAAGTCGATAAGTCAAGCATGGTGAAATTCTTTGATCTAGAATTCGGAGCCGATATGTCTGGATGAAGGAATTCTGCCTATTGTTTTGAGGCCAGCGTTAATGGCTATAATTTGCATGTATAATTTGTTTTATTGCTCTGGCTCCTGACCAGCTGCAAAAGCAAAGGGGCTATTAACCTCTGAGAGTCTGTTAGCCTGAGAACCAGAAAAAAATTATATAATTTGAAATGAATTAGTGGTAGTGTTATCAATTTAAGGACAGAAAGAATGAGAGCATTAGAGCATTTGTATTTAGAACATCCAACATCACCAGTACTGCCTGTGTCTATATGTAAGTAGGATCTTAGACTTTAGTGCTTCTCTTAGAAATAGCTAGGAAATAGGAAGATTAGACTGTTTTTCTGCGTTGATGTCAGAACTTTTCTATGGTATTATTTTAAGTATTTATCTGTGATCTCTGAACTCTTGACTAGCACTGTGTAGAAAGTAGTATTGTCTTGTGTTTTTATTTATTATTAAATATTTTTAAACCGTTAAACTTATGGCTGTTTTGTGTAGAGATAATTTAAGCTGTAATTTAAATTTGCATGTATATAGTGATACTCTATCAAGTCACTCCAGATGAGTCTTGACTGTACGTTCGCACTTTCCATTTGGATAATAATATTGCACAGTAATAATTGGACATCCTTTCAAGGGCCTTTGAGTAGCTGATAAATATTAGCTGGGTGGTGTCAGTGATTTCTACCATATAGTCTGGGTAAAAGGAGCAGCTGGAGAACCTGTGTCAGCCTTCCCCAGGGGTGTATGTGTGGTTGTATAAACTCTTATCTCAAAGTGTGTGTGTGTGTGTGTGTGTGTGTGTGTGTGTGTGTGTGTGTGTGTGTGTGTGTGTGTGTGTCAGCTACTTGGGCTGGTACAAGAAGTACTGGTTGGACAGAGAGGGTGCTGGAGGTTTTACCTTCCTCACTAGGCTGAGATCTGGACCCTATAGCTGTGTCAGTGGGAAGACTTATTAGGGACCTGGAGAGAAAGGGAGAAACCAGTCCCTGACTGACTGTGATCTCTGTGTGCTCTTAAGGGAAATTGTACTTTACTGTGTGTGTGTATTTATTATCCTTTCCCTATATGGACACCCCTCACTGGTGTTAGTGGTGAGGATTGAGGCTCCTTGATTGCTGGGCCAGTGCATGGGTGTCACACCACAACTTCTCCTCTGGCTGATAAAAATATGTCCGACCTGTGTATAAGACTAAAGGGACTAAAAACATTTTAACTGCTTGTATCTTACTATCAATATCCATATAGCAAAGCTTCTATTTTCTCAGTTTTTGTATTATCGTTTTAGTCTCTTCTGACATATCCTTAGCTGCCACGCCAGAATCATTTTAATCCATCAGCCTAAATATTTCATTTTATCATGTCCCCATAAATATAGCATTTGTATCATGTTATCGAAAGATGAAAATAGTGAACGCAATTTCATCAAACCTAAAATATCTAAACCACATAATATCGAACATTCAGAACAGCAATTTTTTTTCTTGGGAAAAAATTCGCTATTCCGAAACACATACACACAACACAAGCACACCTAAAAAACATCAATACCACACATACACTTATAATCCTACAACTAACCGTACACTAAACTATACAGACACTACTATCTATTCACTTACCTTAACCCAAACCCTAACCCCAAGTTCCGTCACTATTGCACACTCACCTAATCCGCGCCCTAACCCTAACTCACTTAACCAGCCCCTAACCCTAATTCACCTAACCCGCGCCCTAACCCTATCTCACTTAACCCGCGACCTAATCCTAACAACCACACAATCGCACACTTACCTGAACCCGACCCATAAATTTCCACCACAGCGCTGAAAATAGCGAAGCCACAGAACCAGCCAATCGAATTCTTTCCCTATGAAAGAATTTAGTTTTCTGCAGCTTTGCTATTTTTAGCGTTCACTCAAAACGGGTCGATATTAGAAAATTCGAAGTTTTAAAACTTTGATGTTCTGATATAGACCCTAAATATAGATATTGCTGAACCAACTGAACCAAATCGTGTGTGGGTACATAGTTTACCGCTATTGCCTTTGTTTTAGCTTCATTCATTTTGTATCCCAAAAAGATTTGAAATTATCTCAAAATGTTCCACAACACTGTAATTTCCCTTTCTGGTTTTGCCAGGTATAAAATAATATCATCTGCATCTCTCATCTGGGAAAACATTTAAATGCTGTCAGAAAACATTTTTTACAAGCCATTTCTCTTTATCAGATTGTTTCCTATAGGCATGAGAACCAGACACAAAACTGCCAAGCTGTTACTTGAAAAAAAGACTTGTAATATTCAATATTCTTTTTCATTTGCTTGCTTTCTGTTAAAACTTGTTACTAGATTATGCTAAGGGCCTTAACTCAGCCACTCCCCTATGCAAGAATGAGAAAAAGCACATTCGTTTTTCTTTTGTTACACTCTTTTAACCATTTTTTTTTCTTTTTTCTTATATTGCAATGCCTACATTTCTTAAAACTGAACAAGGAGAAAGAAATAAGAAGGGAGAAAGAAAAAAAAACAGAAACACCTATTTACATTAGTATCCCCATTACACTTAAAATAAATGAGAAAATTTTACTTTATACCATGCAAAGAAAATCATGCACCATTGAAATAGCACCACTAAGAAAAAATATTGTTTTACTTACAGTTAAATTTCTCCCTCCTCTTCCCCCTCCTGAGTATTTTTACAGACATTAATGACATGAAGTAGAGCATATACTTTAGAGTCCCCTGCAAGTTTAGCAAAAGTCCAAAAAGTCCAATATTTCTAGATTTTCTTGTTCTCTTATGTTTCACAAATATAATTATTGCTTTGTAATCCAAAATTTGTCAATTCCAAGTTACTGGTCTTATTTTCTGAACATTAATAATATGAAATATGGCATATGTTTTAGAGTCCTTACAAGTTTAGCAAAGTCCAAGAAAGTCCAACCTTTCCAGAGTTTCTTGTTCTGTAATGTTTCACAACTATAATTATTGCTTGTAGTCCCATATTAGTCAATTTCCAAGTTACTGATTTTATTCCTGTTCATCTCCATCTCCCAAATCCTGTCTATACTTCATTTCCAATGTACTCTTGATTCTTCTAGTTGACTCTTATGCTTTTTTCCTTCTCTCAAGCATTTTTCATTGAAACACTGGAAAAAGTTTCACTGGCACAGTCTCTATGTGGTCTTTATTACCAGAAGAGCAATAAACAAAACGTCTTGTTTCACAGCTCAGTTTTTGTTGGACAAACTTTAGTATTTCTTCATTAATAAGTATGTCATCAAAAATGATTTTATCTCTTCAATAGAAAACATTTAGAAGATAGCTAGGTACAGCAGTTTGAATCTCACTCCTGCTCCTTGACATTCCCTGAATAATGGAATTAATTTATTCCTCTTCTGCCTGGTGTACAATGAGTAATCATTCTCCATAAACACTCTGCTCTCTCCCACTTTTAGTACTTTGTCCTTCTGCCACAGTTTTATAAGAATCAACTCTTTCTGCTGATAAGATTGCATCTTTACTCTTAAAGGTCTAGGTTGCTTCCTCATGTGCCCTTTACAATTCCTGTTGTAGAATACCAGTCCAGTTGTTTATTTGTGCTTTCATAAAATTAATACAGTCAGTCACTTCTAGCTTCTCTAGTACAGCAGAAAAATCTCGAGTTTTTCATACATGCTCTGTCCTCTAATCCTATTATTTTTTGAAACATCTCTTCCTGTGCAGTCTCATATTCAGACAGCCTTTTCTTCATTTCGACCTCTGGGTTTTGCAGTTGTATCATCCTATCTGAATATCTGTTTAAAGCTTCTTCCATTTTTCCACTTTTTTTATTTTTTGAGTTGATATGCTCCATCAGTGTTTCATTTGTTTTAATCAGGTCTGTGTGCAGTTGCCTTATTGCCTTATACTTTCCTCTAGGTCACTGGAAGTAATGTCTGGAACTTGCACTGCTTTTTGATGAACATCTGCAGTACTTTTACTAGTCAGTGTTTCTTTGTCACCTTTTCTAGGTGATTTTCCTTGAGGCCCTCTATGTTTCTTTTTTTTTTTCTGGCATCCAGGCAAGTCCCCCTGCACCCCCCACACCCCCTGCAAATGTTTTATATATAAACTCTGAGCTCACACTACAGTGAGGAAAAGGTTAAATTTCCCCACTGACACTGTACCGCAATCTCCATTCAAAAGCTTTGGGTTTTCAAAAACTCAATCATATGGTCTCGACCATATGAGTTTCTGAAAGCTGATAGGCACCTGAGTTCACACATCTGTACTGCACTTGTGAACAGATACCTTTTTATATTTTTAAATTGATTGACTCACAATTGAGGAATAAAACCATTCCGGCCTTCTGCAGTATTGCACCCATCATGACAAACATTCAGTGTCAGACAATTAATCTTATGGATGTTTACAGATCAGATTCCCTATGTAACATACGCTACAGTGCCCAATTTTACAATTTTCTCATGGACTATACTAGGAAAATGGATTAAAATATTCAAAAGTGGTAGTTAGAGACAACAAGCATTTGTAGTTTTAATGTGAAATACATAGTTTAAACAATGTTTGCATTAAAATATTAGAAAAGTTATAGGAGATGCAACACAAAAAATACATTTTGGACTGGCATGAATTGCATACTACACACTTCAACACTTTCAAAATAGCATTATTTCCAACATCTTAAAATGGACCTAGTAACATTACCCACAATGACTTAATTCATTCTTACTCTGTGTGTTTCATTTCAGCTAAAATGTAATACACATTTTGCTAACATCCAATTAGTTCAGAAATCAATGGACAATAGACGTGTGATATCACAATACAGTGGTCATGTTACTACTTTATCAAGGGGTAGGAATGCACTACAGAACACTTGCTATCCCACTCATTGCAATCATGTTTTCTTATGTCACATATTTGTGCACATCCTTTTCTTTGAAAAACAATGACAGACCCTTGTTTCACCCAGACACCTTCTATTATATACTTATTATGAGGGAGGCATATGCTCCCTTCCCCTATAGTGATGCTTTCTTTCTACATGACATGCTTTGCCAATTGACAAATGAACATTGCTTCCACAGAGACTCTGCATCACTAAATTTATAGAGGCTAGTATATAAAGACCTTCTGTTATGAAAAATAAGAAAATGCTCCTCTGCTAGGATTTTTAATGCTCAGTGTTTGAGTGGTATGCTTCTATCTGCATCAGAAATTGCACGAACAGCTGGTTTAAATAGCTACAGAAACATTCAAACTGCATCTAAGGAGAAGAGCCACTTGAAAACTGCAAGAAATCAAAAAACATGCTCATTTAATTAAAATAGTATCTGGCAATTATTTCTGAGCAGCTAGTTATGTCACCTGTGTAATGATTCATAACAGCTACATCAGTCTTTATTCTGATTGGCCTAGATCTAAAGCTGCATATCTCAGTTGCTTCATGCTTTTTTTTATTTTATTTTTTTTTTATTGAGAAAGATGTAATTTCAACAGCACTTTATCTGGGAGTTATCTGGAAGGGCGATTTTACTGATCTGGGCAATTTTGGTTACTGTAACCATATTACCTTCCCAATATGTTAAAGTTAAATATCTAAAGTGAAACTGGTATAATTACCAGGTTGTGAACATCTAAATAAGACTCAGAACAAATGTGTTCTATCACAGTAATTTATAGATAAAGGGATAAATATTTAAATTGCACCTATATACAACATGCTGAATGTCCATTTAAGCTTTTCCCAGCAACTACCAACTTTGTCTGATGCAGGTACTTGCCCAGATATGTGTTCCCACATCTGTATTGGACAGGTGAACAGATAGATGCCTTTTCTAACTTTTACACTGATTGACTCAACTACAGAATAAAACCATTCTGGTATTCTGCATGAATTGCATCCAACATAACAAAAAAATCACTGTCTGACATTTAATCTTATACATGTTTATAGTTCAGATTCCCTGTGTCACATATGCCAGAACACCCACTTTTATCATTTTCCCACAGACTATACTAGGACAGTGGAACAAGTTATTCAAAAGTGGTAGTTTGAGACAGCAGACATTTTTAGTTTGAATGTGAAATGCACAGTTTTAATAAAGTTTGCATTAAAATATTAGAAAAAATATATGATACAACACTGAAAATTACATTTTGGGTTGCATGCATTGCATGCTGCATACTCTTCAACCTTTTAAACTTGGCAGTATTCCCCAACATCCTATAATGTTCTTGGCAACATTACTGACAATAACTTACTTCATTCTTACTCTGTTTGTTATATTTCAGCTAAAATGTATTACACTTCCTGCGACCATCAAACTAGTTCAAAAATTAAGGAATAGCTGACATGTGGCTTCAAAATACAGTGGTCCTGTTATTCCTAGTTAGGAGATGGGAATGTACTACAAAACATTTGCTATCCCTGTCACAGCAATCGTGTTTTTTATGTTACATATTTGTGGACATCCTCCTCTTTGACAGTTACCTCACTGGTTTTACCAATATACCCGTTATCATACTATACGCAATCATGAAAGAAGCATATGCTATCATCCCATATACTGCTGCCTTCTTTCTACAAGTAACATGCTTTGCCAATTTTGACAAGAAAAACAGATAAAAGCACATCACTACAACACAATTCCTATGTTCTATGTACAACCAAAATGTAAAAAGTACAGCAGAGCACAAATTAGTAGCTGAAATGGCCAATAAAAAAAACTCAACATTATCAAATGTAGAGAAGAAAGGTAATGCAGTTCAACTCATCTGTTGCCTCTCATTCCTTTTATGGTATTGTATTCATCATACTACCCGCATAAAATGCTCAGTCCCCTTTCAGTAAAATACAAGATATGCCATATGTGTTGCCTGTGTGTAATGTCTAACATGAAATATTCACTGTCATCCTCTCCTACCATGTGATACTTTTCAAATTAAAATCTGTCATGTTGCATCACATGATGTTTTCTTCTCAAATGTATGTTTATAAAATGTTAACAAGTAAAACAGTACCAAGTACTCCCTTGTCACTACATACCTATGCATGTCACAAACAGTACCAAGTACTCCCTTGTCACTACATAGCTATGCATGTCCCAAATACCAAGTACTCCCTTGTCACTACATACCTATACATGTCCTAAACAACACCAAGTACTCCCTTGTCACTACATACCTATGCATGTCCCGAACAGTACCAAGTACTTCCTTGTCACTACCTACCTATACATGTCCTAAACAGTACCAATTTCTCCCTTGTCACTACATACCTATACATGTCCTAAACAGTACCAAGTACCCCCTTATCACTATATACCTTTGAATGTCAATACGGTACCAAGTACTCCCTTGTCACTACATATCTATACATGTCCCAAACAGTACCAAGTACTCCCTTGTCACTACATACCTACACATGTCCCAAACAGTACCAAGTACTCCCTTGTCGCTACCTACCTATACATGTCCTAAACAGTAGCAAGTACTCCCTTGTCACTACATACCTATGCATGTCCAAAACAGTACCAAGTACTCCCTTGTCACTACATACCTATGCATGTCACAAACAGTACCAAGTACTCCCTTGTCACTACATAGCTATGTATGTCCCAAACAGTACCAAGTACTCCCTTATCACTATATACCTTTGCATGTCAATACGGTACCAAGTACTCCCTTGTCACTACATATCTATACATGTCCCAAACAGTACCAAGTACTCCCTTGTCACTACATACCTATGCATGTCCCAAACAGTACCAAGTACCCCCTTGTCACTACATATCTATACATGTCCCAAACAATACCAAGGACTCCCTTGTCACTACATATCTATACATGTCCCAAACAGTACCAAGGACTCCCTTGTCACTACATACCTATGCATGTCCCAAACAGTACCAAGTACTCCCTTGTCACTTTGTAGCTATGCATGTCCCACAACTTCCAGATGCATCATGTACAGTACAAAGCAATGCAAATTCTACAACAAAGAGGGAGAAGGTTCAGAGAAAATGGCTACCCTTAGAGAGGAAAAAGCAAAAGGACTACATAAGCTGCCAGCTACAGTACTTAGAAATGTGATCAGTGTCCACAAATCCCCTGACACAGATCTTTAGTAGAGCTGGTTAGTGCCAAAATGCCAGTGGACTGGAGGTAGCTTTGTACAATAAGCAGCATAAAAATACTGGAAAACTGGAGGCCTATTAACATAACAGTGGCAGGGAAAGTCATAGAGCAAATTTTAAGGGAAGGCTGATGTCATTTCTTGAGGACATCAATTGCCAGGGAAGACAACCAACAAAGCTTAATGGTCAATAGGAGTTGTCAAGTCCAACCTAATATAGTCTTATGACTGAATTACTTGTGAACTTGACAGAGAATCCCAGTAGATATAGTCTACCTGGACATCAGTACGGATTTTGACTCTTATTTTTATTTATTTTTACATTTAATGGAGTTAGTCCGACTGGGCCCAGAAAGCCCTTTTTCAGTGGTGACCTGGGGAGAAAAGCTCCAGGGAAGTAATTAGTAAAAATAAGAAAAAACCTAACAATTCAAGTTGTAAGATACTTAGTACAAAAACAGAGAGAAAAATATATACAACAGGAATATTTACAAAGCAAAAGTACAATATTTTGAGAATGCAATTGCAATATTTTGAGAAATTTGGTTATCATTAAGTTATTTACAAGGAAATATACTAATGTCTTAAAATAAAAAAAATATTTTCTAATATGTAAATACAATTGAGAGTAACATCATGACACTCTGTCCCACATAGAAGGCTAATAGGAAAATTGCAATATCAGATAAAATAAAGAATGCAACATTCAAATTAGCAATAAAAACAAAGTGTTCCATGTTATTATTCATGTGCTACAAAACTAATGCATCAGTTCGCCATTTAATAGTTGAAAACTGACCATCTTATAATGTTGCAAATCTTCCATTGCAAAATGCATAAGCTGAATGTTTGTTGCCACTTTGTTTCAACTTAAAGTGCAATGCAGATATCTCATTGCTTTGCAAAAGCAGTACACAAATAGGACATTTCCTATTACAATAAAGATATATGACAAAGACTGCTATCAAGATGCTTAAATGCTGTAGTTATCTCCTTAAAAA